>NW_019384475.1:889999-959166 GCF_000671375.1 Centruroides sculpturatus
CCAAACAACACCAAAAAAAGGCAAGAAAGTGACAAGCTTCATATGCTTGCACATCCAGACATTAAAAAATTTATAATTATGTATATATAGTTCTCTTGATGCAATGTTTTGCTTAAACCAGTATAAATATACACATTATTTAATATCTAGCTCTACAGCTAGATCTATTGTAATACCTACATTAATTTTGTATTGAATAAAAAAGCAAAAATGTATTTTATTACTTGTGAAGCATTGGTATTATTTTTTTAAACTTTAATTTTGTATAAGAAGCATATTTATAACAAAAAAAAACAATTTTCTAAAAATCTTTACATGAAAGTTCAGAATTTTCTTCTTTGCTCGGAAAATATCATGGAAAAACATTTATTTTTTATTGTTTCATGTTTATTTGCCTTTTTTTTTATTTTTCATATTTTTTTCATGTTTATTTGCCTGAGGAGCAGCCGTAAGGTAAAGTAACGATTTAATTGCTTGTAGATTAGTTTTTTCTCTAATTAGTTTTGTCATATGAGTGAATTGTGGTGTGTTATGTAGAATAAGTTTACAGGTGTAATTAAATTAATTAATTTGATTTTGAATAGCACCATATTAAAAATCATACATGTTTATTAACCGTTGTTTGAGTTTTGCGGTGCATTCATTTCTATAAGATTGCATTTCTGACATAAACAGCACAGGTTACAGAGCGGTAGTGAATCAAGTTTCTTGATGGTGACATCATGCGCAGTGGCATTTTTCTTGCTAGAACGAGTTGTGCTACCTTATCTCTACATACCTTGCATTCAGTGAACGATACAGGAAATACTCATATCTTTTTAACCTCTCCTATCTGGCCTATGTTTTTTTGTACATTTCATCAGAATTATTTCGCAGCCTACAGGTATTCTCTTATTAATTTTATAAAAATTCCACCTCTTAATTATGTATTTAATTTTTTATTTACGTTTACTCCCTTTTTATTCTAGCACATGTTGTTATACTGTTATAATGTTATACTGTGTATAAGGGTCCCCTTTTTTTCACGTATGTCTTCTCACAAGTCGTGTTATCCAAACTTGTATAATTATATTTTATTGTATAAACCTTTGTACACGTATCCTAAAAATTTCAATACAATCGGTAAATCTGTAACTCTGTAATAATTTTGCTAATAAATCTGTTATAATAGGACTGAAGAGAGTCATTAAACCTGAAATGCATATCCTTTCCTATCAATAAACTGACCTTTTTCCACTAAAAGCGTTCCTGTGTGATTTGTTCTCAACAGCAACCTTATGCTAAGAAAAAATACATTAAAAAATTAGTTTATCTAAATTATCATGTGTATGTGATATGTATATACTGTAATATATAACATTTACTCATTATATATACATACATTTTTATATGTTATTATATATGAGTTATATATGTTATCTTTGTATGCAGTATAGTGAATACATTTAAAATAAGTTAAGTTATATAAAGCTTTTAATGAATGATCGATATAACATAAAACAAATCGAATTTAAATATTAAATAAACAGTTGCAAGTTTTGAAAGATTCCACATTTGAATAAATGCTCCAACCTTATGCATAAATTTTATTTCAAATGCATTTTTAAACTTGTAAAAACTTTATTTTTAAATTGTTCTACAAGAAAATTTTGGAAATTATTAGAAGAGTAAATCAAAAACGTCCATAAAAATGATTATATACTATTTAAGTCATACTTCTTTAGTTAACAGTATGTCATTATATATTATGTAAGGAGTTAGGAAGTAATGATTTAAAAATATTTTGGAGTTCAAAATATCGAAATCCTTCTTTATCGTCAGAGAATTATACATTTAAATGTAATTAAATACAGCATTACTCTAAACAGCAAAAGACTTCAAATAGCTCTTGTTCAGCATGTATAAGTAACATAATAATTTTGTTTAGCAATTAATAAACAAAGATGGTGCTCTTTTTCTGAAAAAAGTTAGGCTACTGCTGGTACACATGTATGGTGACTGAACATATAGAATTGATTTTACTGAACAACTGATACATAGTTCAGTAAACAGCAACTTCTGTTTACTGAGCTAAGCACCAGTTATCAATACTTTTTATGCTATCTGCTGATATGACATACTGGCAATGTTCCTTCTAATTTTTTTTGTCGATTAGCAGAACATATACTTCTTTGAGCAAAAAAAATTTTTCTGAGCATATATATATATATATATATATGCTCAGAAAAATTTTTTTTGCTCAAAGAAGTATATGTTCTGCTAATCGACAAAAAAAATTAGAAGGAACATTGCCAGTATGTCATATCAGCAGATAGCATAAAAAGTATTGATAACTGGTGCTTAGCTCAGTAAACAGAAGTTGCTGTTTACTGAACTATGTATCAGTTGTTCAGTAAAATCAATTCTATATGTTCAGTCACCATACATGTGTACCAGCAGTAGCCTAACTTTTTTCAGAAAAAGAGCACCATCTTTGTTTATTAATTGCTAAACAAAATTATTATGTTACTTATACATGCTGAACAAGAGCTATTTGAAGTCTTTTGCTGTTTAGAGTAATGCTGTATTTAATTACATTTAAATGTATAATTCTCTGACGATAAAGAAGGATTTCGATATTTTGAACTCCAAAATATTTTTAAATCATTACTTCCTAACTCCTTACATAATATATAATGACATACTGTTAACTAAAGAAGTATGACTTAAATAGTATATAATCATTTTTATGGACGTTTTTGATTTACTCTTCTAATAATTTCCAAAATTTTCTTGTAGAACAATTTAAAAATAAAGTTTTTACAAGTTTAAAAATGCATTTGAAATAAAATTTATGCATAAGGTTGGAGCATTTATTCAAATGTGGAATCTTTCAAAACTTGCAACTGTTTATTTAATATTTAAATTCGATTTGTTTTATGTTATATCGATCATTCATTAAAAGCTTTATATAACTTAACTTATTTTAAATGTATTCACTATACTGCATACAAAGATAACATATATAACTCATATATAATAACATATAAAAATGTATGTATATATAATGAGTAAATGTTATATATTACAGTATATACATATCACATACACATGATAATTTAGATAAACTAATTTTTTAATGTATTTTTTCTTAGCATAAGGTTGCTGTTGAGAACAAATCACACAGGAACACTTTTAGTGGAAAAAGGTCAGTTTATTGATAGGAAAGGATATGCATTTCAGGTTTAATGACTCTCTTCAGTCCTATTATAACAGATTTATTAGCAAAATTATTACAGAGTTACAGATTTACCGATTGTATTGAAATTTTTAGGATACGTGTACAAAGGTTTATACAATAAAATATAATTATACAAGTTTGGATAACACGACTTGTGAGAAGACATACGTGAAAAAAAGGGGACCCTTATACACAGTATAACATTATAACAGTATAACAACATGTGCTAGAATAAAAAGGGAGTAAACGTAAATAAAAAATTAAATACATAATTAAGAGGTGGAATTTTTATAAAATTAATAAGAGAATACCTGTAGGCTGCGAAATAATTCTGATGAAATGTACAAAAAAACATAGGCCAGATAGGAGAGGTTAAAAAGATATGAGTATTTCCTGTATCGTTCACTGAATGCAAGGTATGTAGAGATAAGGTAGCACAACTCGTTCTAGCAAGAAAAATGCCACTGCGCATGATGTCACCATCAAGAAACTTGATTCACTACCGCTCTGTAACCTGTGCTGTTTATGTCAGAAATGCAATCTTATAGAAATGAATGCACCGCAAAACTCAAACAACGGTTAATAAACATGTATGATTTTTAATATGGTGCTATTCAAAATCAAATTAATTAATTTAATTACACCTGTAAACTTATTCTACATAACACACCACAATTCACTCATATGACAAAACTAATTAGAGAAAAAACTAATCTACAAGCAATTAAATCGTTACTTTACCTTACGGCTGCTCCTCAGGCAAATAAACATGAAAAAAATATGAAAAATAAAAAAAAAGGCAAATAAACATGAAACAATAAAAAATAAATGTTTTTCCATGATATTTTCCGAGCAAAGAAGAAAATTCTGAACTTTCATGTAAAGATTTTTAGAAAATTGTTTTTTTTTGTTATAAATATGCTTCTTATACAAAATTAAAGTTTAAAAAAATAATACCAATGCTTCACAAGTAATAAANACTACAGAAAGATTAACCCTTCCATGTAAAAATGGTGGACATGGCCTGATTGACATAGTTAACCTTCACTACAAACAAATACAGTCACTGAGAGAGTTTTTCTACAAGAAACAAGAAACATCACAGTTACATAAAGCAGTAATTCTAGCAGACTCAAATAACACACCACCAAACTTACACTCACATCATACAGACTTGACACAACATAAAAAACCATATACACCATTAAGCAGTCGTGGGCTCAAAAGGCACTCCATGGCAGGCATCCTTATGACTTGGCACGGGATTTTGTTGACAAAACTGCGTCAAACAGCTGGTTAGATCGGGGATGCTTCTTTGGGGAGACGGAAGGATTCATGATTGCCATACAGGATCAGGTCATAAATACTAAAAACTACAGAAAACACATATTCAAAGATACAATACTCACAAATGACACATGTAGAAAATGTCACATCATGCCAGAAACTATACAACACATTAAATCTGGGTGCAAGCTCTTGGCACAGACAGATTACTAACATAGACACAATCAAGTAGCAAATATAATACACCAAGAACTTGCAAACAAACACAAATTGGTAGACATTCATAAACCATACTACAAGTTTAAACCACAAACAGTATTGGAAAACAACACGCACAAAATGTACTACGACAGAGCCATAATCACAGATAAAACAATTTACCACAATAGACCAGACATCACACTCATTGACAAACACAATAAAATCACATACATTATAGACATATCTGTTCCAAACATTCACAATGTACAAAACACATGCAATGAAAAAATTAGCAAGTACACACAACTCGCCCAGGAAATTAGGCATCTGTGGAGGATGGATAGGGTGCTTATTGTACTTGTCGTTCTCTCCTGTACAGGTGTGATACCACACACACTACACAAAAGCCTGAAAACATTACAATTGAGTATAAATACATACATCACACTACAGAAGGCCACTATATTGAATACATACCATATTGTTAGGAAATTCCTGAATACAGACACAGACACACTTATTTAATTTTAGCTCTTGGTTGCTATGCCTTGACTCTGGTCCGGAGTGGTACACAGCCACCGGTGTACCGAGTATAACCCACTAAACCCAACATAATAATAATAATAATAATAATTGTATGAAAACGGAAATTGGAATCATGGCGAAAAAAACGGACAAATAGTCAAAAACAACGGGCACGCGGACAGAACCATTGAAAAGCGGACTGTCCGCACAAGACAAATACGATTGAGTGCTCTGATATATATTATTTTAATATACTGTCTTATATTTCATGTATTTATGGAATACAATTTAAGTATGCAAATTATTGCATCATATTGCTGCTAAGCAGATACAACTGATTTTAAAAAATCATCAGATTTTATCAATCTGTGATTTTTATTTAAACTTTGTATTTACTTTAAGGTTTCATTAACCTCTAATCCTTTTCTCGTTTTGAGTTTACACTAGTTCACTTTTCACACGTATTTTTATCTTTTTTTAATTAAAGTATTGTTGATTTTTGTTAACTCGGAGAGCCTACTAGTACCTCACGTCATTCTCAATATATTCTGTTGTAATAAATAAGATTGATTTTACCCAAACCATTGAATTCGGTTTTTGTTATCAGAATATCAGATAGTAAAGAACTTATCGGTCCCACCAGTGGCCAAGCTGTTCCGTTCCCTGAACATTGGCAGTCGATTGCAGAGACAGAGTTTACAATAAACGACGTTTAACAACCGAACCGCGTCTAGACGTTGGTTGCTAAACCGCGATTTAAATTAAAATGCGTTGCAAAGACGACGATCGTCTATTTCTGAACGTCATCTAAACGAACCTCCGCAAAACATTGGCTATTACTTTCTTCGCTGTTACTCCTCTCTCTTAGGAGTCATTTATCCAATCAGGTCATTTGTCTATGACGTCAGAAAAATGGCGACAAACAACGTGTTCAAATCATGCCAGAATTTTTCCGAAGAAGAAAAAAGTGTCCTCACGGAAATTATAAAAAATTATCCTGCATTTGAAGAGAAAGGTTACAACAATCATATTTTGGGGATGAAAAAAACCGCATGGGAGATGATACAGAACGAATTTTCTTCGTCGTTTCCTTGTCGATCTGCTCGTAACAAGATCTTATTCTTATTATAAACGGCGTTTTTAGTATAGTAATAGAGATTATCACTATACAAAAAACTTTTTTAATTTAAATTTGTTTGATAGATGTTTGATAGATACTTACATACAGTAGAGACGTGACCTCCGACATGATCACCGGCTACCCTCTGGAAGCCTCAGGTGGCATAAAATCGTAATGTCCTCAAGAATTGTTCAGTAGTTATTGGCAATCTTTTTATATCTAGATGGTTAATTTCGTCGCCAATACGATTTAAAAAACGAACAGATCCAGATTTAGAAAAATATATACTGAATTCGAAATCCGTCTTCGGAATAGATTTCTAAACGATTATTCCGATCTCCTATTACTCTCTCTCTTTGTAATTATCGAGATGAATAATTTTCTTGATTCGTCCCGTTTACAAGATTTATTAAATGAACAATATCCATTATAACATAGACTTTGCGACCAATAAATGAATACGGCGACTTCTACTCAAGTAAAATGATGTCTAAACCTGCTGTCAAGGGAGTCTAGAAAGTAGATCGAATAACTTGTTTCTAATCTCTATCATAATTGTGGCAACCGAGAAACGCCGTCTCTGCAATGAAATTTTTCTTAACCGCGGTTTACCCGATGTCTAAATCGCCGTCGGCGTCTAAACGTTGTCTCTGCAATCGGCTATGAGAGTTCGGTTGTGGGTTTGCGTCTTGCCAGGACGGGCTGGCCACGTGAAATTTTCAGGGCTTTCTCCACGTCTGTAACGCTTGAATAGAGACCAGTTTACCCTTACAAAGACCTCCCGGAAGGCATCCGCTTTAGGCAGATCGCCCAAGTGTTGTGTTGCCATAACTTAATAAAACAAACAATGAATTATAACATACGGACATAAAACAAAGATCACAACTTTTTATATTAAAATTGAAAAGAGTTTCTTTACGATAGTGCAATGCAAGCATTTGTTGACGTAGAAGTTGTGCTCTAAGCTAAATATGCGACTTTTTAAATTAATTAATTAACGTGTATTATGAACAAGCCATCAAAAGAGACTGCCGGATGGCCGAGCGGTCAAGATGGCAGTCCACCGCTCCTGGGAACTCAGGATCGAATCCGGACGGGTCAAAAAATCCCCAGGAATTTTTCGGGGAGTGGTCCGTTCGGATATGTTGGGCCCCGTCTCACCACCCGGTCGCCCCATTGTGGGCCTGGTTGAACCCATAATGGGCTTGCTANAGTTTTATAATCTGAAAATTCTATTTAAATATACAGGATGTTACAAATAAAGTGAACAAGTTCATAACTTTGGAATGACTAAAGATAGGAGGATCAGACTAATTATGGCTAAACAACGTGCAAGGGAATTATACATGCCCAAAAGTTGATGAGTTATGCTTAGATGTTACCATTTATTGTGATCATACTGACCACAAATTACGGTGACATGCTCATGACTACAATATGGTTAATATGATCAGCTTTAACAGCACACAGCTGTAAACATGCATGCTAACGATAGTTGTGCCTGTTTACATGCTTGCCTGCCTGCCTTTCCGACATGTAGTTTACTCGACAACGGTACGAGTTATCAAAGCTTACCAAATTATCCCAAAGTAAATGTTGTTTAGATTTTCACGTACTTTCCAATGACATTATTTTTGACATCATGTACCATTGAGCTATGGTGTCCTTTCGGGGAAAGAAAACTTCGAAAGGACATCATATCTCATGGATTTCCTAGACTCGCCAACTTTAGGACATGTATAATTTCTTTGCATCTTGTTGACCATAATTAGTCTTATCCTCCTATCTTTAGTCATTCCCTAGTTATGATTCACTGGTTCACTTTATTTGTAACCACCCTGTATATGTATGTATGTATATAAAAATTATTATTAAAACTAGACACTAGAAACTCTTATGATATATCCTGTGTATAATTGTATACATTATACCTTAATTTTTTATGTAAAAATGATTTGCAATAATTAATTATAAATATATTATGTAAAAGGCTATATTTTACAATAAAAATTAATTAATAGTCAAAGTAATATATAATCGANATAGATCTAGCTGTAGAGCTAGATATTAAATAATGTGTATATTTATACTGGTTTAAGCAAAACATTGCATCAAGAGAACTATATATACATAATTATAAATTTTTTAATGTCTGGATGTGCAAGCATATGAAGCTTGTCACTTTCTTGTCTTTTTTTGGTGTTGTTTGGTGGACCTTTGGATTTTGCTTTTTGCATTTATATAAGGTATCCTTATAAAAAGTCTTGTTCTGACATACAATTTTATTACTTGGGGATGCAAATGTGGAAACTTCTTTGATAAAATTTTGCAGAAGCCCTTAATGACATTGCTCACTTTGGAAATATTGTTTCCAATAAACAGCGAAAATGTTACTTCCATTTGCTTTACAGTTCAGCCAGCTATCTGTTGGCATTATCAAGCCACCTCGAGACAACTTTTCTATCCAGTCATTGTTCAATTGAGGTGAAGAGAGTTTCATTTCTTCACTATTATGACCAAGAGAAATATCAATTTGCTTGCAATGATAAGCAATATAACTAGCTAAGTTGTGCAGTCCCTGTTCAGAACATTCAGCTATAGGTACTGACAGACAAGATGGAGAAATTTCTAAAGTCATTTCGTGCACCTCTGAGTTCCCCTCAATCATCTTAAGTGCTTCTTCCATACTAGGAATTAATCCAGTGAAAAGATGTGATGTAAGGTATTCATCAGCATCTTTGTCAACTGCTACTGGACATGAAGGGCTTAATGTAATGTCAGTAACATTTCTACTCATGATCATAAGATATAAACGATTCTTAAATTCAACAGGGAGAGGATGGTCATATGTTCTTCCTAATGCACGAATCTGAGAAAAAAAATTTTCTAAACAGTCTTGATTATATCTTGCAGTTAAAGTTTACTTAATATTGTAATTTTTACCATGGTCTGTGTTGCAGCAGAGGAGTGAACGAATGGACATAAGAAAGCCTTTCTGAAATGGTAATAAATGTGTTCTTTTTCCCAACCTCATATTCTTACAAATAGAATAAAATTTGCGAAGTACTTGTTCTTGGCCTTCTGTATGCATTCCAAAGGCACTAGCAATTGGACGATCATCAAT
Source organism: Centruroides sculpturatus (assembly GCF_000671375.1). Classification (NCBI taxonomy): domain Eukaryota; kingdom Metazoa; phylum Arthropoda; class Arachnida; order Scorpiones; family Buthidae; genus Centruroides; species Centruroides sculpturatus. Next base: position 899,477 of record NW_019384475.1, read on the forward strand.
TTTAGGGATTCTTGAATTGAGGATGTCAAAAGTATCATTTATAAGTTTTACAAAATCAGAAATTTCCTTGTCATCAGGTAGAAGGAAAAATATTGCTTGAATGACACGATTAGAAAATAACTGGCAAGCAAGATTAACTTTTTGACGTTCTCTTCCATGCACATCCATATGAGCTTGTGCCAGTTTCGGACATAGCTTTATTTCCCCATTATCCAAGGATAATATTTTCAGAAAAACATCTTTATTCACATGTTTTCTTCCTGGTAAGATAATGCCTTCATCTAATACATGATTCCTCAAAAGTTTAATCAAATATGGCACATCTGAATAGACACATATGTGCTTTCCAGGATGTGTAGGATTTTCAAAGCATGTATTTTTATGGTCAACTTTGAGATAGTTCCATACATTTGAATTTTTTCCTCTCCATCACACACAACACCAACTATAAAACCCGCACTCTGAACTTAGGTGAATTATTGAAAGAAATAATAACTAATCATAGTGGTATCAATGTCATATTAACAGGCTGTTTCCAATTCCCACACAGAGCATGAGCCATTACTACCTGCACTTGACTGTGAGGTCCAAAAACTTTGTCCATCTCTTGGTCATAACAGAGTCTGGAATCAACATTCATTTCATCAAAGCTCAGAATGCAGAGAAATTCTATAACTGTGAGACTTTCAGTTTTCATCTTCATTATGTGCAAAACATCATGCAGTACTCCTGGATAGCAATGAAAAGATAATGAAACCCATCTCCTTAAAGTAGAAAGTGCAGGTAAAGGGATTCCAAGGCTATTTCTCATATACATATAACACTTCCTAGGTAAAGAATGCAGGGTCAGTGCTTTTGTATATCTTCTTTTGTCCAATGTGGCTTCATTTTTTGTGTTATAAGACAATCTATTTGTGTTTTGGTAAATATTTTTTTCAAAATATTACTTATTTCTCATTCACTTCTTCATGTTTTTTACTTTCTAATAATTTTAATTTTTGGTTTTTCTCAGTAAGAGCCAACTGTAATAATTTATTTTTTCTTTTCAGGTTAAATATTTCCCTCTTCAAGTGATCAGTTTTAGCATTTGCTAAATCCAGTTTTTTTGCTAATTTCATTTCCAAAGAAGACTCATTTATAGGTTCAGTTTTTTTCTTCTTCTCTCTTCCTTACAGTTAATATGGAGATATTAGCCTTGTTGGCTTTTTCTCTGAATTGACTTCACTCATTGGTCAGTGGAAGCTTTATGACATAAGTTTCAAGCCCCATCATGTGATGGCAGGGAGTAATGTCAGTCAAAGGCTCATAAATGGGAAGCACAGTAGTTACGTGTGTTAAGTTAATGTTCAGTATCGTGTCTAGATCATGGCGGGGGCTAGCATATTGAGGGCACTGCAGCCAAAAATGAAGGGTCGTCTCCTGAGCCTCGTAGTGAGGGCAATTCGGTGAATCATTTAATTGACAAGAATATAAGAAGTCATTTAGTGGGGCTGTCTCCGTGTATAGCCGGGCCAGCAAAGTTTCCATGTGCCTATTCGAGGCATAGTGATAATACCATGTGGTGAAGGGACGTAGGTGCTCACGGCCTTTCCTCCAAAGTGTAGCTGTCCAAGTGTCCGTCAATAGATGGATAGTATTGATCTGGACTGTGCTGGCGAGGTCACGTGGCAACAGTGTCCTCCAAATAGAACCGTTCAGTGTATGGTATCGAGCCGCTTTGTCTGCTGCTTCATTAATTGGAATTTCTGAATGGCTAGGAGTCCATCCCATGACACAGGGCGCCCTCTGAGTACTGATGCTCACTGCCAGATCTATAATAAGTGAAGGAGATGTAAATGACACATTTGCCATGGCTTGTAGGACTGAAAGGCTGTCCAAGAATATGGCCATATGCCGGTCAGACTGTTTGGAGAGTCAAGTCGCCCTCAGAAGCCCTTGGGCCTCCGCCCTGAAAACACAACTTATCTCATGGATAGTCCAAGTTTCGATTCTGTTACTACTCAGGAGTATTACTCCTATGGCAGTGTGGGCCCTAGTTTTACAGGGGCATCCACCCCGATATGTGTCCATCCTGGCCATTTGGTTGTCATGGACAACTGGAACTGCACTCTTGTAGCCTCTGGCGGGCGTCCCGACGTTTTGTGGAAGTTCTCAAGGCTCAGTTGGCTATAGACACTGGACAATTTTGGCGGCACGCTACTTTGTCAATAGAGGTGAGTTGTAGGAATGCCTGCATGGCGGATCTCCACAAGGACCCAATGTATGTATAAGACTTGAAATTGGGGCCGAGTGAGAAAGACTGGAGGGGGCTGTATGTCTCTCTAGAGATGTGTATCATGGCATGGGAGAGAGCCCTCAATCGGAGTCTGGATCGCAGAGGAATGTAACTTGAAAACAAGGGGTGTTGTTTTTGGCACTCCTAAGGCTGTCCTTAGTGCTTCATGAAACGGCTTCTCAATTCGTTTAAGAATAGAGGGATGCTCCTGCCAGTAAAGGTGCCCTGAATTCTGCCATCAGGCCTAGTACTGCATTGACATGACAAATGGATAAACCGATTAGTCGAATTTGTTTTAGTCAATAATTATTTTATTTGTAATAATGGTTTCTTTAGACAATTAGAAGGTATCTTTATGGATACTTGCATTGGTCCAAAAATTGCTGAACTGTGCATGAATAACATCAACAATATTATCCATAAACTTCAGGGTATAATGTTCTATAATTGTTATGTTGACGACTGTTTTGTTGTTTATAACAAACAATTAACCAACCCTCAAATCATACTTCAATATACCAACAATATTCAGAAAACTGTGTGTTTCGAAATAGAAAATGAAAATAACAACAAACTTAATTTTTTAGACATTACTATACTAAGACATGATAATTTCATTACCTTTAAAAAATATATAAAATCCTGTGAAATCAGTAAAGTAATCAGACATATGTATGTCAACAAAATCAAAACACGTACAAGTGATACTACTAACCAAAACATAGAAATAGACCAAATTTATCACACCTTTCAATTAAATAACTACCCAAACAGAATTATAAACAAATGGCTACACAACCACTCATCAGGTCAATCCAAACCAAAGACACAAATAATTTACAAAAAATTAGATTATACCCCTATTATTTTTGAAAACATCCAAAGAATACTAACACCATATAATATCATTTTAGCACCCACACTAAACAATAAAATCAAAAATTCCGTAAAAACCAAAGAACAAACTATTGGGTTGTTTGGAAAGTAAGTTAGTCGTATTTTTCCTGCCATTTTCATTCTAAACCGTATTATCATTATATATTTTGACAGCTAGCATTTTAAGGCTTATTTGTAAAAAATTTTTTTTGATTTTGTGCAATTGTTTATTTTTTGTGTAAATATGGAAGATTGAAAATATCATTTTCGGCATATTTTTTTACCAAATTATTTATTACCGAAAAGATAAGAATGCTATTCAAACGAGAAAAAAATTGTGTGATGTGTATGGAGATGATGTATTGACAGAATGACAGTGCCAAAACTGGTTTACAAAATTTTGTTCTGGCAATTTCAATATTGAAGATGCACCACATTCTGGATGGCCAGTTGAAGCCAGTGAAAACAAAATAAACGTACTGATTGAAGCAAACTGCTGAATAACAACACATGAAATCACTAAGTGATTAAATTTGTCAAATTGAACTGTTTATGAGTACTTGAAATAAATTGATTTCATTTCAAAGCTTGATATATGGGTTCCATATGTTCTTAAAGAGAGACGCTCTCTTTGGTGGGATTTTAAGGAAATTTTATTTTGGAGCTTTTATCAGACAATTTAACAACTGATTTGAAAGTGTACTGCCATCGAGTAAACAAATTGAGTAATATCATCAAACAGAAAAGGCCGCCAGAATTGATCAACAAAACAGGTGTAGTGCCTTACTACGATAATGTCAAATTTCACACAAGTTTGGTAACTGGTTAGAAACTGTTATAACTTAGATGGGATGTGCTATCACACCAACCATATTTGCCAGATCAAGCACACTCAGATTATTACTTGTTCCAGTCTATACAAATTTTTTTTAACTGTAAGGCATTTACTTGAAATGACAATGTCAAACATCACTTGGATCAGTTTTTTGTAAGCAATGATCAAAACTTTGTGAATGTGAAATCATGCTACTACCAGAAGCGATGACAACAGGTATTTGACCAAGATGGTCAATATATAATTCAATAAAATATTTATTTATTATAAAAATATTATGTTTTTTCCATGGAAAAAAACGAACTTACTTTCCAAACAACCCAATAATAGTAATACTGATATTTTATTAAATAATAATCTTGTTTACAGCTTCACTTATACATGTCATCCAAAGTACTATTACATACTATTAGGTGAAACTAGCAGAGCATTAAAAACCCATATAAAAGAACATATAAGAACAGTGAAGTATGATTACACCAACTCAGCAGTCGCCACTCATTGCAACCAAGCAGGCTGTGAGATCTCACTAGACAGTGTCAAAATTCTTAAAGAAAAAAAATATTATTAAAATAAAATTTTATAAACACATTGAAATTATCAAAACAAATGAAATACACAGAATGAACCTAAAGGTGCAGTCATCAATGACATCTGGCAACCATTCCTAACTAAGTAGCAAAGCCCATTAAGATGTACTACCTCCCTCCCTCTATCATATCCCACTGTGTAAGTCAACACATCAAACATTCAGTGAACGATACAGGGAATACTCACATCTTTTTAACCTCTCCTATCTGACCTATGTTTTTTGTACATTTCATCAGAATTATTTCGCAGCCTACAGGTATTCTCTTATTAATTTTATAAAAATTCTGCCTCTTAATTATGTATTTGATTTTTTATTTAAGTTTACCCCCTTTTTATTCTAGCGCATGTTATACTGTTATAATGTTACACTGTGTAAAAGGGTCCCCTTTTTTCACATATGTCTTCTCATGAATCGTGCTATCATAACTGTCACTATAATCTCAGGTAATTATGTTTTATTGTATAAACCTTTGTATGCGTATCCTAAATATTTCAATACAATCGATAAATCTGTAACTCTGTAATAATTTTGCTGATAAATCTGTTATAATAGGACTGAAGAGGGAGGGGCATTAAACCTGAAATGCATATCCTTTCCTATCAATAAACTGACTTTTTTCCACTAAAAGTTTTCCTGTGTGATTTGTTCTCAACGGCAACCTTATGCTAAGAAAATACATATAGTAAAGAGAACAGCAAGCAACCAAGATCTAATTTTTTTTTTTTTTATGTAAAATTCATTCAGTATTATTGTTACTTTTGTGTTAATTAAAAATTATTCAGCTAGCCTAGTATCCAAACTTTTAGATGTTACATTTTTAATTGTTTTGTATGATGTTTTCACACATTACAAAAATTTTGAATTAGATTTATATTCAAAATCTGTGTCAGTTTAGTGAGATGGTGCTGGAACTGACACAACCTGGCATTTTAAAATGAACACAAACACTGACTGTCGAGGATATTGGGAAAGAAAAACAAGAAAAATGTCAAATGATGTGGACTTCCATGTTTGCTAAATTTATTTTTGAACTTACTTAATGAGAACAGCTTAATGAAAAATAAATACGGTATTTCGAAAAGAGAAAGAGGGATGAAGATTTTTTAATTTCCATAGGAATTAAGATTGATTTATAAGATTACACTTTACTTTTGGGCTAAACTTTTGGGCTAAAAGGGTAACCTATGCGAATATCCTTGTTACCAAAAACCATGTGATCATTGCTAAAACTGTTAGTATTTATAGCCTTGATGACTTTATTGACAACACTTTTCCTTAAATTATTTAAATAAACCAGAAATTAATAAGTGCTTTTGCTTTTATTATTCAAAGCATCTAAAAATAAAATATGTTTATATATCATCAATAAAACTAAAAATACAGAGTACCAAATTTTTCTTTTGGTTATATATTTATGACATTTAGATTACTACATGCCATATAGTGACAAACATTTATAACAATTGAAGTTTTTAACTATAGATGTTTTTGATGCTGTATTTTCTATTTAATTTTTTCACATTATGTAAATAATCATATAAAATTGATTTTCTTTTGATGATCTTATGATTGCTTGACCAGAATATGATTTTTACACAGAAAATTAGAATATCAAAATTTTATATTCTAATTAAATTGTAATAATTGAAATTTATATTTATAGATTTATCAAATATTTTGTTTAATAAATTTTTTTAAAAATAAATTATTGTAACCATCCCAAAATGATTCAAAACAATATAGAACTAAATTGTAATGTAACTTAATGTTTCTAATGATTAATGATTTTATTCCTTATTATATAAAATATGGTTTTAGTGAAATTATTTTCAGGAAGAAAATTTTCTTATATAGGACACATGTTACATTTGCCAGCTAACTTTTTTTGGGTTTTGATGTTTCAAAAATCACATGTGCATTATATTCAATGGTGAATTAGAATAAAATAATAACAATAATAAATAAANTTAAAAATAAGTTTATATAAATCAGATATTTTATATATTTTCAGGTTAATAAATGTTTTAAAATAAGTCAATCAGTTAATGACGAACAATAAAAATGGGGACACAACAGTTTTGTCTGAAATGGAACAATCATCAAGTGAATATGGTGACAGTTTTCGACCAGTTACTCTCTAGTGAAGCTTTAGTAGATGTAACTTTAGCATGTGAAGGTTTGAGCCTGAAAGCTCATAAAATAATACTTTCTGCTTGTAGTCCATTTTTTCAAAGTTTGTTTTTAGAAAATCCTTGTAAACATCCCATTGTTATTTTAAAAGATATGAAATATGCAGAACTGAAAGCTATAGTGGAATTTATTTATAGAGGTGAAGTTAATGTTTCTCATGATCAGTTATCTGCACTTCTTAAAACTGCAGAAATGCTAAACATTAGAGGATTAGCAGAAGTTGCAAGTGACAGCAAGAACAAAGATTTAGAAAAAGACTTACAAAAAGAAGTTGTGCAACAACAGCCAGTCAATACAACAGTTTCTTCTGTTCCTGTGGACCAAGTACCTAGTAGGCCAACATTAACTTCAGCAACTAAAAGAAAAAGAAATAGGATAAGAAGAAGATCTTCGAGTGATTCAAATTCCAGTGATGAAGATGTGCCATCTAAAATTAAAGAACCAGAATCTCCTGAAATAATTGAAGAAATATTACCTGAATCAGTTAATGACAGTCATAAACAGCTATCAGTGTCTACAAATTCACAATATCCAGTTTCTTCATGTCAGTCTCAAGACACATTATCACAACAAAAAACTCAATCATCATCTGTTCTTTCACAACATAATACATATATCAATGTTGATGAACCTTGTTTAGGTAATGATAGGAATTATGTTGATTCTTCAAATTTATTGGAACAACTTATGACAACTGAACCTGTAAGTTGATATTTATTTTTTAATGTTTGTTTTAATTGTTAAAATATTTTAAAAACAAAATTTTATATACTCACACATAACACCAAACATAAAACATGGAAAAAATATACTATATTTCAGCATTAAATTTATTTACTTGATGCATTGAATATTTGCAAGTACTTTTGACATTTCAAAATGTCATTCTCAGGTGAACAAAGAATATACAAAATATGAATAGTGTTGCTTTAAAAATCAATTCTTTATATATTTTTTCAAAAAATTGATGAGACTTCATAGGTTAAATCCAAAGAAGTTAACTGATGTTTTTTGTCTGTACCTCATTTCATCAGAAATAAAAACTCCTGAGTGTTATCTTTGTTACTTTTTATTCACTATTCATTTTGGGTGCAAGATTTTTGTGTAATTTGCACCCCTCATCAGGTGTTACATTTCTATAAATTGATATAAATACGATTATTACAGTGATTATTATGGTAAAATTACCATTTTTACAAATTACAACTATTATTACAACTTCCATTATTTGGATATATTTACACAATAGTGAACTAACCTGTTTTTTGTTTAGACATACAGCTATGCGGTGTTGATGTTGTATCCCTTAATTAATTAAGGCATTTCTAACTCTTTTTTTCTTTCTGTTTTCCTGTTCTTTAGCCCCTCCCATACGTTGTCAACCTCCATGCCATTATTTAGGTTTATGGTTTTGTTTTTATTAACAATTGCAAAATGTTCTTTGAGTTTCCGTAGATAACTGTCTTTTCCTCTGTGGGTTATTTTTACACTTTTTTCATTGATTGTGCATCCAAACTTGCTGCAGTGATTTGTCCATGGTTATTGGTTATATTTAAGTCTGATTGCTGCTTCATGTTCTTAGTTGCCTTCCTGTTTCTCCAATGTATATTGCTGGTTTTTTACATGTACATTTTACCTCATATACCCCCTCCTGCTTGGTTTAGTATTTCGTTATTTTTAATTTTATTGATATTGATGTTGTTTTTAATTTTATTTTTTAGTTTGGCTGCTAGTATAACACCATGTTTTCTGAAATTTTTCAAATGTTCCTTTAATATAGGGGAATGATGCACATGTAATACAGTATTCTCATTCTTATTTTTAACATTGAATCTGTTTTTTCAATATGAAAATTATTTTAGTTTTGAATTTTATTGTGGCTTTTATGATTTGTCTTTCTATCTCCAATATGTGTCTATGTTGTATGTTTGCTGAGATGGATTTGGATAGGCTTAACGTATTTGGTGTGGATTCCTCTCTTAAAAAACGTTTGAAGTATTGTATGTCTATTTTGCATCTTGACTGTAGTTTTCTTAAAAATGCAAAATAGACATACAATACTTCAAATGTTTTTTAAGAGAGTAATCCACACCAAATATGTTAAGCCTACCCAAATCAATCTCAGCAAACATACAACATAGAGACATATTGCAGATAGAGAGACAAATCATAAAAGCCACAATAAAATTCAAAACTAAAAAAATTTTCATATTGAAACGGCAAATAAGAAGACTACAAGAAATTACAGAACCAACTAAAGAATTCACTGACTGGAAGTACAAAAAAAGAAAAGATCAGAAACTAAAAAATCTGTTCGGATATCCAGTGCCAAGTGATAAAAGAAAATGGGAAATAAGTTAATAGTTAATAAGACAAATAAAATAAAACCGAAAAACATAAGAAACATACTGAAACCAGAGCTAGAATACAATATGTCACTGAATGATAAAGCAATTAATATAATATCCAAGATTGATAAAGTGGTAAATCAGATAAAAATAGAGAATAGGTGTAATTTAAAACATCAAATAAAAGAAGACATTAAAAAACTAAAAAAACAGCACTAAAATGGGAAATAATGTTAAGAGATAGGGGGGAAGATTATTCAAAAAAATGTACAATATTAAAAAATATTTAAATAAAAATCATTTAAACATAATCAAAGCAGATAAAATCAATCAAATCATCATTGTTGATCAAGAATGGGAAATAACGAAAAAATCTGAAATAGTGTTAATGAATGATTTTCTTGAACTAACAGAAGAACCAAAAGAAGAAATAAAAAACTGGATGAAGAAAGAAATCACAAAATTATATAAACAAAAAAAGGTAACACCAGATGAGAAAAAACAAATTCTCAACGTAAAATACGACTAAAAACACAAAAAGCAGGGGATATATGCAGACCATTAGTAGATTTTAAACACACAATATTATCTAATTTAGAACTATTTATAAAGAAAAAACTTAAAATAATCCTGTATTCAGACTACTCAATAGAAAACACAGATGAATTAGTAAGAAAACTGATGGGTGTAAAAATGAAACCAACATATAGTCTACTTAGTTTAGACATAATTTCTACGTACTCATCAATAAAATGGCCTACGCAATCTAGACATATATAGCTGGCTACTGGAGTTAATAAAACACAGTTTTAAAAATAATTACTTCCAAATATATGAAAAAATATATAGACAGAAAAATGGTATTAGTATGGGAACAGTAATAGGACCAAAACTTGCAGAAATATGCATAAAAGAAATAGATAAAAAGAATAGCAAACCTAAATGGAATAGTATTTATGGCTAGATATGTGGATGATATCATAATAATATATGACAAAAAAATAACAAATGAAAATATAATATACTGTACAACTATGCAAACATGCTTAGCAATACTCTTAGAAAATAAAAATGAAATTAATTATCTAGACATAACTTTAAACTGGGAAAAAAACACCCTCAATATATATAAAAAAGCAGCAATGTAGGTAAAATTCCCTGTATAAAAAAGCAGCAATGTAGGTAAAATTCTTAATTATAAATCGTATAGTCCTATAACTATAAAAAAAGAGTAATTTTATAACAGCACTATCAAAGATATGGAACAGAACATCTAAGGCAATAGACAGAGAAAAACAAAAAAAATGAATGAATACTGTAAATACTTTTATCTTGAATGATTAACCAAACAGATTACTAAAAAATGGATTACTGCATTTATAAAAAACAGATTCAATGTTAAAAATAAGAATGAGAATATTACATATGCATCATTCCCCTATATTAAAGGAACATTTGAAAAATTTCAGAAAACATGGTGTTATACTAGCAGCCAAACTAAAAAATAAAATTAAAAACAACATCAATATCAATAAAATTAAAAATAACGAAATACTAAACCAAGCAGGAGGGGGTATATGAGGTAAAATGTACATGTAAAAAACCAGCAATATACATTGGAGAAACAGGAAGGCAACTAAGAACATGAAGCAGCAATCAGACTTAAATATAACCAATAACCATGGACAAATCACTGCAGCAAGTTTGGATGCACAATCAATGAAAAAAGTGTAAAAATAACCCACAGAGGAAAAGACAGTTATCTACGGAAACTCAAAGAACATTTTGCAATTGTTAATAAAAACAAAACCATAAACCTAAATAATGGCATGGAGGTTGACAACGTATGGGAGGGGCTAAAGAACAGGAAAACAGAAAGAAAAAAAGAGTTAGAAATGCCTTAATTAATTAAGGGATACAACATCAACACCGCATAGCTGTATGTCTAAACAAAAAACAGGTTAGTTCACTATTGTGTAAATATATCCAAATAATGGAAGTTGTAATAATAGTTGTAATTTGTAAAAATGGTAATTTTACCATAATAATCACTGTAATAATCGTATTTATATCAATTTATAGAAATGTAACACCTGATGAGGGGTGCAAATTACATAAAAATCTTGCACCCAAAATGCATAGTGAATAAAAAATAACAAAGATAACACTCAGGAGTTTTTGTCTCTGATGAAATGAGGTACAGACAAAAAACATTAGTTAACTTCTTTGGATTTAACCTATGAAGTCTCATCAATTTTTTGAAAAAATATTTAGACTTGATTTTTAAAGCAATATAAAGAAAACCGCACCATTGATATAATACATATCTATTACTTATAGATATACAATGTTTTTTTAAAAAATTTTTACATTTATCAAACTTAAAAATGCATTCTAAACCTAAATATGTAGTAACTGTTATAATTTGAATTTTTTCAAACTGCAGTCCAAACGAAACTTTGGACTGCAATTTGAACGGCGCACGTGCCATTCGATGCGCCGATTCGCGATGAAAACAAGCTTAAGCAATGGCGTCGTCAAATGGTGCACACTCGGTAAGTAATCCTACAATTTTTTGTTTATAGCATAGTTTATATGGATTATTCCCAAAAAATTATGCGTACTTTGGAAATGTTGAGTCAAATTAGTCTAGAATCGATTAATTTTATGGAAGAAAACCTTTCAAACAGCTGTAGTCTGTAAACTGCATATGTACCGGGCTGTGATTGGCTCATGTATTTAAGGACTCATAAAACATGAATTTCATAAAGAATGGAACGTATTTACCGTGTTATAGGGGGGTCGACTGTAATAATCGTGGCTATTGTATCGTTAAAAATTATTTCTTTATTTTTTACAAACAAAATAAATATATTGAAAAATATAAAAACAAAAAAAATTATACTTTAGAAGTTAATCTAGTATCAAAAATGTTTGATTCAGCACGACACACAGTCCTCAGAAAAACACCACACAAAAGTGCCAGTGCTACCATCTAAAACACACACAGCAACAAAAAAAATATTGGAGTAGCCCAAGATATAGCCAAATATTGTAGCACCACAGCACTAGCGAAAATTTAAATTTGCCGACTGGAATTCTTTTGGATAACTGATGTTTCAGATAACTGACTTTTGGATAAACGACACTCTACTGTAATTGCTCATTTAAATTTAAATTTAAAATTTTTAAAACAAATATGGAGTAGGTGAACAAAGAATATATTTACAACGTATGTTCTTGTTCACCTGAGTATGATATTTTGAAATGTTGAAAGTACTTCCACATATTCAATTTGTTACATAGATAAATTTACTACCAAAAGATGGGATATTTCCTCCATATTGTATAATAAATTTAATATTAACAATTAATAAATTTAAATATCTTCAAAAATAGATTTATGCATATTTAATACTTCTTGAAATGTTTCAAATAATTGTTGTTCTTTAATAAGATTTTAATACTTAAACTTAATGTTAATATGTAGTAAATTAAAATGTTTAAAAGTTATAAATAGTAGACTCACTAATTTAGATTAAATGGAGAAAGTGTACAGTGGAACCTCGGTATACGACTTTAATCAGTTCCTGTTTGGACTTATACCGAATAGGACGTATACCAAACCAACCTTTCCCCATAAGAAGTAATGTAAAAATGATTAATCCTTTCTCACATTAAAAAAAAAAATGGTTGGCTTTAAACACCCCGCTTTCCTGGCTAGTTCCTGCTTGATTTTTCATGAGATCAGCATGTATCTTTTTAGCTTTCTCGCAAATAATTGCTTCTGATATGCTGTCTCTAGCACACTGTTTTTCAGTTATCCAAAGCAAAAACAATTTCTCAACATGATCTAATGTCTTCGATCTCTGTTTAGAAATTGATTTAACCCCTTTTGGGATGTTAGCAGATTTAATAATGTTTTATTTTTCATGATTATCAATATCGTCATTATTGGAATGTGGTATGCAACAGTTAAATCTCGAACATGCATGCCGCCACCATATTTTTCAACAATCTCTTTTTTCAGTTCCATTGTGATTGTAGTCATTTTTTTAGTTTTCTGTTGCTTTTCATTTCACATGTAAGTCATGATTAATAAAAATAATAAAATTTTATTTACAAATTAAAATCAGAAGAAATTTAACAAAGTTATAAACCGTGGCACTGCAAACGTCTAGTCTGGTCTAGTACACCGATTGTGCTACTTGTTCATAGATGGCGTGTATAATTGAATTAAGTCATATACCGAGCAAAATTTGTTTTGTCCAAACAAGACTTATTCCAAATTGGACATATTCTAAAGCAGACGTATACTGAGGTACCACTGTATTTTGAATTAGCAAGGTTCTCACTCAAATACATATTGTATGGTTCAAAAAGTATACTTTATTTAAAGTCAAATTTTACTGTGCACTTTATCAAACTACTTATAATCATTTAAACTTTTAGAATGTAATAGTATCATTCTTGTCATTGTCAAACAAGTAATAATTTGGGTTTAAAAAAACAATTTATTGTTATCTTCTGAATAACTGGAACAAATTACGAAACACATTCAACAATGTTTTCAATCTTAAATAAGATCTGCATCATGTCAACAATGATATTCCAAATTGGAATGTGCAGAAATTTTCAAACATTTTTAAATAAATGGAACAAAAACATAACAATGTAAATCAAACCTATAAATATACAGTGGAACCTCGCTTAACGAGCATAATTTGTTCCAGAATCTTACTCGTAATGTGAAACAATCGTTAAGCGAAACAATTTTTCCCATATAAGTGAATATAAAGTACGATAATGCGTTCCATGCCAAAAAAAAATACTCAGATATTTTATGTATAATATGTATTCAAAGAAAATTATACTGTATTTAATTATAGCCTTTACATAGCCCAAGAATTTGGCATATTGTTTGGCGTGTTTATTATATAACGGGCTATGGTTGTTGATGTTTATATACAATATGTCTGAACACAAGTTTGGAAAAATGTGTGATCACAAGCGATACTAAGGGTCGAGTTATAATCTCCGTAACATAACCGTATGGTCGTATCATATTCAGTTAGAAAAGTTTAGATTGACCAAACTTGCGGTAGGGATACAGTGAATTGACAAACTGTGCTAAGTCAGTTGCTATACAATCGGAAGTTGTGCCAGAAGCAATAAATTACTTGAAATGTATCTTTTGACTGACAATGCTTCTGAACAATATAAAATTTTAAGATAAGAATTACTTTGGTCATAAAAAAATAGAAAAATGATAAAATGAATAAATAATTATAGTGTTAGATTTGGCAACATCAGCCAATGATTTTGCACATTATCACAATGGACTGCTTTGTAAGCCATAAAAAAGTTTGTTCCTCAAAGGATAAGGAAACTGTCTTATGGTATTTTAAAACTATTGCTATAGATATCCAGTGTAGCAAACGTTTATGAATACAGATACGGTTACGTTACGGAGTTTATAACTTAACCCTAAGATGCTAGCAGAATGAGTGCTAAACACAGATTGATAGAGCATGCGCACAATCCAGGACTTCCCCTCTCCTTGTCACTCGTCATGTAAAACATCACTCGTTAAGCAAGTCATTTTTTCACAATTTGTTTTGCTCATTATGCAAAATACTCATTAAGCGATGTTCCACTGTATGTAATTGGTGGTATTTTTAAGAATTATAAAAATAAATAAAATATTACAAAATAATACTAATCAATTTATGTCGGTATTACCTGGTTTTTTTCTTCATACAAGATGCTTTTTCTTCTTAATACAATTTAATACAATTGCCAGACAGGCCTGTCCTGTATATTTCTAAAGTTTCTAGAGGCCTGATGCGGTCAGAAAGGAATTTTGATTAATGTGGCATTTTGGACGTTAGCTTGCATACTGGTGTCAGTGGCATAAATTGACAGGGCAGTGATAGTTTTTTATTTAAAATATTGTGTGACCAGAGGGTTGGCACCCCCTTAGTGCCTTGTCAGGATTGACACCACCATGTCCTTCTTGATACGGAAGTCACAATGACAGTTTGATTAGAAAATAGGTCATTCAAGCGGTCGTGTGAGCAATCAGATTCAGGATGGAGACCGTGAGTTAGCAAGCAGGAAGGGATGCATGCAGAGACTAGGTTAACTAAACAATCGTTTATTTGCAAAGGAAATTTTATACATTTTAATCCTTTTTATCATTAACAAGTTATAATAAATTGAATTGAAGAAAAATACGTCTAAATATGTCCAGGGTCACGTGAGAGAGAGTTCATGAGGTTTGCGTGACAATAAATACCTGTAGTTGAAGGATCTGGCTGTTGCATTCCAACTGCTAAAGTTCAGTAGGGTTGTTGTGCGGACAGTTCAAAAATAGACAACTTGGAGATTTGGCAATATCCTTTACTGGGATGGGTGATATCCATTGCTGGAGGAGTCTTTGTACAGAGAATGGGCAAGGTATCCGTTAAAGTAATATAAGAGCTCCTGAACTGGCTAACAGATTAAAGACTCTTATGACAACTATCCTTCAGGATCAGCCAGCGACTTCTTATCTTGGGAAGAATGGCACTGCAACTGCTTATCTTGGGAAGAACTAAACGGTGACTGACTCTTTGGCTGTTAATTATGCTATAAGCATGATATCGCCTGGCCAAGAGGTCAGCAGGTTACGGGAATGAATTGTTTTTGCCATCAAGAAAGTGTAAGTGAAGATTCTCTCAGGTAGTAGATGACAACAATTATTGAACAAGTATGATGACATCGATGATTGATTTCTGTTAAAATTTGGATCATCACAATTGTAACAGTGTTCTTGTATTCTTTTGTGTACACTTTAGGCCAACAGTCATAGTGTTAAGACATGCAATTGTGCATGGATCCCTGAAAGGACAAAACGTACAAATATATAGGCAAAACAAAGTTTATTTATGACAAAAAGATCAAAAACAAGCACAGGCTCTCACCTATTTGCATGGTATCTGTACATTAAACAATTCGGATCCCAACTCTGGACCTCACACATGTACAGTACAATAAGGGAACAAAGGCTTTATGCACGTGGTGTCACACAATGGAGACGCATTTGCGACAATGGATTACAATGAAGTATTACTCAAAATTCTATAGCTAAGATCATAAACTAACTTAAAAACTAGGAGAAAATAATGGAATGAAGATAGAATAATACAGATAATTAGATATATAGAAAAGATAGAGTAGAGGGTACCCAGGATATTGTATTGCTCTGATGTCTTCCAGTTGGGGGTGAAGCTGTGTTCTAGTTCTCTGATATATATATTTCTTGACCAGAGTATACTCAGTTCTTCTCTTGATTGGATAGACAATTCATCGTCTTTCTGTTCTTCGTAACAACAATTTTGAACTCCTCACTCACCGTCCGCTCGCTCTTGAGTCCGAGTCAAGAATGACCATTATCTCCTCACCCCACATGCCTCGGGATGCTCTCTCTTTATTCTTCTCACCTTGTTCTCGGAACAGTGTTGCCCCCCACCAATAAGGAAGTGAAGAATGGAAAGATTGAGAAATAGGGAAACAAAGAACACAAGATCGAATAATTAATATTAGGCTTACGACTAGCACGTATATACAAAATTATGGCGTACTGTCACAATAGAGTCCCAGGTGTGTACAATGTTCCTGTGAGGGACAACAGGTTTGATAGAGATATGCTGTACATTGGATCCACTAAGTGTTCCATACATAAAATAATTTTATTTGTGAATAATGTACTATTCTATTCATTGAAATTGAGAAATTTCTTTAATATATTAAGGCTATCTGAATTATGAAATCAATAATCCATATCAATGATGCTTTTCTTAGTCTAAAATATGAGAAATTTAGATATAAACAGATTTTAACAAGTTCTGTCTCTGAAAAATGAAAAAGACAAACAGTATATGGTTTTAAAATTCAACAAATAGTTCTAACTGATATTTGGAGAAAAGAATCTAACAAATTCTTAAACAACCTGCTAATAATTTACAATACAATACTAGTCTCAATTATTTCTGAATAGCATAGTTAAAAGATTGCCTTGTTAGATTATTTACAGTCATCTTTTATATAAACAATAATGACATTATACTAATTTCAAAATTTTCTTTATAACACTTGGTCATGTAAATGAATCAAACACTTCCAAAACCTTATATAAGACTAGTGAAGAATTTTTAATTTACATAGTTTATAGTCTGTTAATGGAAATAATCAACTTGGGTATTAATCAGTGAGCATCAGCCATTGTTCAGTTAGTTGTGGGAAGTTACTTCTGATTTCTTTATTTGTTAAACATGTCAACAATGTTATAAAAGCTTCACATTCTGGTATTAGAATATAAAGAAGTTTGCTATAGTAATTATTAAATGCATGATTTTTTATAGTTAATGCATGCTATAAAAAATTAAATTAATATAATTAATGAAAAAGTTGTTCTTCCATCTAGTGAGAGAAAATAAAACAAAATTCACATATTAGGTGCATTTCCTTGTCAAGCAGCAAAGTAAGCAAGCCAATGACTTAGTTCATTTCAATTGAAATGATCTATGTCATTGGTTTGCTTACTTAACTTCTTGACAAAGAAATGTGCCTAGTGCTGACATCATTAGGGAATGTGTTGATTGGTTTAACTGAAGTGACATCACACACAACATTGCTCTCTAATTGATTCTTTCCATAGACAGATTGTAACAAATTCATAAAATTTTACAATAATTTATTAATGATGAGTTATTACTTTATTTATTTATAAATATTTATTGAATTTATTAATTTAATCATTATTTATAATTTTGATATTTTTTTGGAATGTAATTTAAATACTTAATCAGCATTATTATGCAAATTAGCTAGTATATTAGAAAGTGTCCAGATAGTTTATTTAACAAAACAACCCTTAAACTTAGATAACAGAAATAGAAAGTCAAATAGTATGAGTAATTAAATATAACTATAAATGAGCAATTATTTATTGTGCTAGAATTATGCGTAATGTAATATAAAAAAAATTTAAGAAGTTAATTTTATTTATACATACTGTAGTATAAGTTTTTCCTGTTGGCATCAGAAGCAGTATAAACCATTGTACAGTATATTTATTTTAATAAAACAATTCATTTTTCTGAAAATTTTTTAAAACAGCAGTAATGTGTAGTCTTGGAATGAATTACAAATTTAACATAAAAAATGGAAGTCAAAGTTTGAGAATTTGATGTTCATGAAGGATTACCCTGAATAATTAGGACTGTCCCAATTATACATGAATATTGAGGATCAGTGTCATTTTCAATCTCACTCTGCTATCTATCTTTTCAATTAAAAATATTAAAAAAATTAATTAAAATTGCCACGACCATAAATACTTCATTACAAAATCTCAATGCATATAAGTACCACATAAATGTCTTCTTTAATTCATGACATCCTTTCTAACACTTCAGGAACAAATAATAATTTTTTAATTAATGTTTTTAATTGTAAATTAATTTTATATGATTGTGCTGAAGCTTTGGAATATTTTACAACTGTTTTTACATATTCAGGAAGAAAAAGCAGCCTACAAATAAAGGGCGACTTTGCCTTAAGGACTGTTTGTTCCTGAAGTGTTGGAAAGGACATCATGAATTAAAGAGGACACTTATGTGATACTTCTATGCATTGAAATTTTGTAATGAACTATCTTTTCAACTTGAAGACTTTACAATTCGAGGAAATCTTTGCTCCAAATTTGAATGCCAACATTTTCAATTAACTTTGTGATCTTATTCAAGTGTACCATTTTCAAACTTTTGATTTTAAATCTATCAAAATATCTTACATTACTGATATAACTAATATTTTACAATTAGTTTTATACAACTATTTTACATCTATGTTTAAGCAAATCATTTTAAGAATAAAAATAAAATAATAATTAAATTTAATCATAACTACTCATTACTTCTGTTTTGACAAGAACTTTGGTCTGACCTTTGGTGCATCTCAAGTTTTATCTCTACAAAAATTTAAATCTTGTTCTGTCTCAGAGAAATTGACTGATCAGAGAAATGTTTCAGACTGAAAATGAACATCCAAAACTTTTCCAGAAAATTCATTTTATTTAATTGGTATGATTTTCAAATCCTCTTTGAACAAGCATCTCTCTGCATCAGTTGGGAAAGGCCAGGCAAAATGTCACATAACTTTAAATATTTAAATAGACCAATATTTAAACTTGTGTTGTAGCTTGGAATTATGGATTTTCTTGTACTTATTTTGATTCTATTAATTTTTAGACAAAAAATTAAACTGCTTTTCTCAGAGTGAAAACTTTTTATAAAACTCAAATTTTTGTGCCACATATCCATTATTAGGAAACAACAAGAGAGATGTTTGTTGATTCTGTTAATGATGTATGTGTAATCTGATAGGTTACTAAAAACCTTTTGTTTTAGGAAGAGCAATGCAAATTGATACATGGGGAAGGGGAGTAAAAGTTTTTCTATTTTTCTTGAAATTTTTACTCCACCCTCTTGCTTGTCTCAGTTTGTCCCAAGTTTCCATAACTACTCCCTTCTTCAGACATCCATCAAAACTTAAACCCCCTTAGAACATTTATCACTTTATGAATGATATACAGTATACCATAAGTAGAAATGAAACAAGAAATTTTGAAATAAATGTAATAAAATGCATAAATTGTATAAATTTAATGAAATAGACATGAACTGACGTCCTCCCCTCCCCTTGTCCAGCTTGTCCTAACACCCTCCTTTCCTTCCAGTGTGGACATCATTTATGGACAGCCTCTTATTAGTTTTATGAATTTCCAACTTTGATTTCCATTCATTGGTTTAAATATGGATGTGAACTTAAGATATTGCAAGATATACATTAAGTCTAACTTATAATTTTGTGTACTTATGTAGAACAGAATCAAAAATGAATAAATCTGATATTTAATAATAAAACTATTCATAAGAAAAATATTTTCATTTATTACCAAATTTTCTACTTAGTTGTAAAAACAATGCTAAATTATGTATAGTACATGTAATGAAATTAAATTAATTTTTAAAATGAGTCTTTGCAGTAAAAGAACACTGGCACTAAAAAAATACTAACAGTAATAAATTATTATTTTATTCTATACCAGTTATTTTGTGCAATAGGAATCCATGCTTACATAGAACATTTTTTTTTTTAACTACAGTAGAGCCTCGATTATCCGACTCAATTGGGGACTGGGGTTGGTCGGATAATTGAAAAGTCAGATAACCGAAAAGTATGAAAAAATCCATTATTAGTGTAGTATATTATCATATTCCATGTAATTAGTATATTAGTATATCGCTATTAACCTACTTTGCATTGAATTTTCATCAATGTTAAGCCTAACAAAAAATTTTTAAAATAATAATCGTCGCTATTGTATCGTTAAAAATTATAAAATTAAGCCTCGTTTAAATACTGGCTCCCTTTCATGGTTGATTCAGTGTTGCCAGCTAAAACACGTAAAAATAATATTAAAGTAGCCAAGACATAGCCAAATATTGTAACGCCACATCACTAGCGGACATTTGAAATTTGCCGACTAGGACGGTCGGTTAACCGAGATGTCGGTTAATCGGGGGTCGTATAATCGAGGCTCTACTGTATATGTAAATGTTACTGTAATTTTTGCCTGTACCTTTAATATTGGACTCCCCTCATAGTAACAATATAATTTGTTTCATAAATCTTGGCTAGGCAGTATGTAGTACTCAAAAGGGACTCCAGAAATTTTAAATTACAGTCGACCTCCCGTTTCCAATTATTCCGTTTTATATGAATTCCATGTTGTACGAGTCACTTAGATTTTACAAATACATGAGCCGTTCACAGCCTGGCACACGTATTTGTAAAATCTAAGTGACTTGTACAACATGGAATTCATATAAAATGGAATTATCAACAGTGTTATAGGGGGGTCGACTGTAGTGACTTCTCACAATAATACAAATTTTAAAAATTATTAAAGAGATTAACTGAGATCATAGATTTATATTTGCTGTAATAAATACAGTTGTAAATAACATTAAGTGTGCTTTATTATATGGATTTTAATCCATATAATATCCATATACAGTAAGACCCTGCTTAACGTGGGGATGCGTTCCTAGACAACAAAGCGCTAAGCAAAACAGCGTTAAATGAGGTAATTTTAACAGAGTAAATAGGGATAGGGGAACACACAACCAAAAATAAACAAATTTTACTGTAATTTTAAGTTATTTTTATATTAATTTGCATAATAATATATGTTAAATAACACAAACATATGCACACAGAAATGTAAAGTTCATTTTTTGTGACAAAGGTCCTGACTTCTCTGAAATTCTTGTTCGTTTGCAATAAAGTCATGATGTTTCATTTGTCGCTTTTTTGTTTCCTTAAGCAAATGTCAGTAGTAGAAGATCTCATCCAAAATGTCTCATTTTGCTTTTGCACTCCTTTCAAAATCTGGATCATTCACTACAATTTGATCAGCAATTTCAGTTATCCTACCAAACTTTTAGTAAGGAAATCTGTAGAGAGATTTTTTGGGTTCTTTGTTTTCAGAATCTCTATTTTCCAGTTCCACATGAATTCCATGTTCTGCCAGTTCTTGAAAGTCATTGTTGGTAAGGCTCTCACTAGAAATGTAACTCCTCAATATCCTGCTTGTCTATATCTCCTAGTCCTGTATATTGATTAGGCTGCATTCAGTCAACCTAACCAAACAGCGATAGGCTCTTCTTGTTGAGAATTCTTGGATACCTTCAGCCATAACTTCTTCCACACTTTGCTTGTGCATTTATCAGTTAATTCTTGCCAAGCAAAGTTGATATTTATATCATCCATAATGTTATATTTTTTTCAATAACATAAAGCAGTGTTCTTCAAATGGGAGCCTGGGGTCCCCTTGGGGCTACAGACCAAAAATCAACTTTTGGGGAGCCAGGGAAAACTAGGGGAGTCACAATCAGAATAAAATATTGAAATTATATGAAAACAATTAAACTTCAATAAGTAAATTAATAGATGCATGCAAATTATTAAAATATTATGTTTAAATAAAATACAAAAGCAAATTTGATAATGAAATTTTGAACCTAAAATGTTTTGTTATCAGACAGTATACATACATTTGTTTCTTGTAAATAAAGACATAGAATTTTGTACATGTAACAAAGCATGTCATTTGCATTTTTTTTTCAAAGGATGTTTACTATTAAAATATAAGCCTGTTGCATGTATAAAATGCATATACTGTGAAGCCCAAGTTAGACATAAACAAAATGAAGAAAATTTCTGGATAAATAGTGAAATGGCAAATAAATTTCCACAGCTTTTGAAGATGTGGAAATTTGTAATTTATTGCTATTCCCACATCTTGTCAAATCTGCATTTAGCTGGGTTATTTATATGCTCTCAAAAAATCTTGTAACTGTCTTGATTTTGTTAATAGAAGTTATCTTCATTTAAAACTGATAACATTGCAACTAGACATTAAAAAAATTGCACCAGCCACAAAGATCACGCTAAATAAAGTAAAAGTCAATTTATTACATGTTTTGTTTTTAAAAATGAATGTACTGTATAACTATGTATATATGTAGTTCATAAGAAATAGTTTATAATTATTTTAAATAAAATTATTTTGTAAAATTTAAATAAGTGGTGGAATTTTTAATATGTATTTTTTAATTTTAAGATACTATTATGTAGGGACAATAACACAAAAATATTATGCTCAAAAGGGAGCAAAGGTCATGAAAGGTTGAGAAACACTGACATAAAGCATTTAGAAAGATTCTATTTGTTTATTTGTATAAATTCAGAACAAATTTCAATATATAATATTTTAAAATTTATTAAAATTTTTTCTTGCTTTTACTTATTGCAACATATTTAAAAAATTTAATAAACATATTTATTTTAGATGCCAGTTTTTAGAGAAAATCATTCACAAAGTTCTAACAGAACTCCAATATCTTCACAAATAACTATCCCAACTTGTGGATTAACAGACAGTCATTCAGTTCACATAGGCCCATCTTCAAATGAAAGTCAGATTTTAGCATCATGTTCCACACCATCTGAAGCATCTACATCTAACTGTCTTTCACAAGATATACAAGGTATGCTTATTAAAGTAATAATTATTAATTCACTCATAAATTGTTTTATGTTTAGTGTATGCTAGTGTGCAATAATTTTCAGGTCCAGAAAATATTAATAACTATATTGTAATTATGATGTAATACAGAATGTCATTTCTATAACATTCCTGCTTAGCTTTAGATCATCTGAAGTAATTTTACTGCAAATTTTTTTTACAATTTGCATGATTGTTATGCAAAAGTAATGTACAATAAATTTTATTATATTTTATTCCTCAGCAATAGAATACCTAATAATATGGCTGAAGAAAAATTGAAATTACATTGTTTTTGAAATTAGAAGCTGTAGTTTACATGTAGCTGCCTTATTGCTCTTCATTTAACATCTAATTGAGTAATGTCCTTTTTGATGTAGATGTCATTGTAACTTTCACCAGTTTTGTTCATTGCTTTTTTATAGAAAAAAAGTGAGTATTTATGCTGGTTTGGTTAGTGATAAATATGCTTTATCAGAGTTGTCCTTCTGACTTGCTCTCTGATTCCTGAATTCTGTTTAAAGGAAGAAATAATAGTATGCCACACAGTATTATAGCTCCTTGGGTATATGAACAAGCATAACATAGTAAATTGTAACATGTTTAAGAAATTTCTTTGTATTAATATTTTCATAGCCAAGATGCTGATCTTTGGATAAAAATCCAAACCATCTTGTAAAACATATGATAATTTACAGTCAGAATTCCTTCTTTTATTAAATGGTTAAAGCTTCTATATAAACAAATGGTGATATAAAAAAAAAAATATTCTTAGATACTATTTTAAATTTTATCTAGATGTGAAACCAGTTTCCATGTTGACATTTGAAGAACCATCAATATCTCCTGCAGCCAGTATATCAAACAAAGATAGCAGTAATTCAATGCCACTCTATGTAGATAACTCAGGAATATCTTCATTACCTGGTCCAAGTAATTATCAGTTAGATAAACAGTCATCTCAATTAACACATCAACCACAGTCACATGGTAAGTAATTATTATTTTGCTTAAATAATTTTTTGTCAAAAAATGAAGAGAATTGTTTTATTTTCAATACACAGTGCCTTATAAAAAAGTGTATCATTCTAAAATGATTATTTTCTTATTTGGAAGCATTTCAGAAAATTTATTTTATTAGAGTAACTATAGTTTTCAGTATATTTTCTAAAATTGTAAGACAATATTAACTGTTATTAATATATTAAGAATAAACCTGTATTATTCATTTGATATAGTTCTTTCTTTTTATGTCTTTCAAAATAAATTTAGACCAAATTAAGACCAAATGCATTTTATTAAGGAAAATGTTCCAAGATCAGTTTTGTCTATTGAACAAATATAATTACTTTAATACAGTATTTAAATTTTTTAACATCTTACTATTCACAAAAATATCAAAAGTTCAAGGATGATGCCAGTTTAATCATTATTGTCAGATCATATTATTGGAATTAGGATATATAAATTCTAAGCCTTTTTCATATCTCACATAATATACATAGTTTTGAAAAATATTTTTTAATATCTTATAATAGTCAATATTTTGCCAAAGGATATTAAAAATATGGCCATTTGAAAATGCTGAAATGGGTCTTATTCTCAATTCTCTTTCTTTTCCTATTCTTCTTCATATTGTTTCTTCACTTGTAAGAAAACCAAAGGAAAGGACAGTTGAAGGAAGTAAAATTACTCTAAGAATCAAATAGCCTGACTAATTTTATTCAAATTTTGCAACTGTGCTCCTTATGATTAGTGTGGGATGATACCAAATTTCTCCCAGTTCTGATACCATTCTTGATTCCAATTCTTTTGAATACTTTCTAAAGTTTAATTCAGTTTAGAAAAATTAACAATTTACATTACAAGCACAGTACATTCATTAATTAATAAACATCAAGCTTAAGAATTGAAAATGATTGGAAATCCAAAAATCAATCTTTTGAAGGAACTGTGAAAATTGTCCATTTATATGTGGATACACATGCTTTTATTGTGTACTACAAAATAAATTTGTAATCTTATTTCAGATAAAGTTAATATTGCAACACTATCCCCAAAGAAATTACAAGTAATTCCCTTTTACTCAATGAACTATCCCATCATGTCATGTAGGATTGCCATCTTTGGAAATTGCTTCATTGACCAATGCAATGACTAAGTGGAGGAGAAGGTAAACGAAAAGATGCACTTTTTTGTGCTTCTTGCAATGGGCATGTTTTGTAAATGATTTTACTCCATCATATTTAAAACTAAATGAGGTTTGGTAATGATGCAATGAGCCAAACAAATATCGTCATGAGTTAACCAATTTTTGAGTTCATTCATTCAAGCCATGATATCTAGACTGACTCATCTTAAAAAAATCAATTTTTAAAACTCAAAATGGCATTAAACTTAGTGCAAACATATATTTTTACTCAGAATCACATAAATTACATTTAAAAATTAAACGCATTATAGCATTATATATGAATCATAACAAAAACTTTCACAATTATAATGAGAAAGTCATTTTATCATAAGAAATATTAAAAATAATTTTATATAAAATTTTTAATTAGAATATAATTTTCTTTACATTTTAAACTGTTTTGCTGACACTTAGTTTTGCCAACTGCTGGCCTTGATTTGAAACTAGAAAGCCCAATAGTTCAGTCAATGTTAACTTGCTTATGATTAAAATTTTTAAAGAGCAGGCAAATTTACAAAACAAAAATTAATGTAATTACTAAAAAAGTAAAATTTGATCATCTTTTGTGCAAAACAACACTGAAATAATTTCTNAAATTACATTTAAAAATTAAACGCATTATAGCATTATATATGAATCATAACAAAAACTTTCACAATTATAATGAGAAAGTCATTTTATCATAAGAAATAAACATAATAAATATTAAAAATAATTTTATATAAATTTTTTTCAATTAAAATACAATTTTTCTTATATTTTAAACTGTTCTGCCAACTGCTGGCCTTGATTTGAAACTAGATAGCCTGATAGTTCAATCAATGTTAACTCGCTTATAATTAAAATTTTTTAAAAACTGGAAAATTTATTAAACAAAAATTAATGAAATAATTAAATTTATTAAATATTAAAAATAACTTTATATTATATTTTCCAATTAAAATATAATTTTGTTTATATTTTAAACTGTTTTGCTGACACTTAAATATTTTTTTGTTGATTTTTGTAGCCTCGATTTGAAACCAAGTAGCCTGATAGTTCAATCAATGTTAACTTGCTTATGATTAAAATTTTTAAAGAGCAGGCAAATTTACAAAACAAAAATTAATGTAATTACTAAAAAAGTAAAATTTGATCATCTTTTGTGCAAAACAACACTGAAATAATTTCTATAGATGTATTGCAAAAGAAAAAAAAAGAGTTGCAATTAATTAAAAAAATTGTAATAAAGGATTCAAAAATGCAGATAAAATTAAATAAATAAAAATTATAAAAAATAATAATTAAAACACTGGTCTTTACAGTCTTTACACCAGAACTAAAAATAAAATCAAATTAATTGAAATTAAAATCAAATCAATTAAAAATAAAAACAAAACAATTAAAAATTAAAACAACATTTTCAAAAACTGTTTAAAAGTTGCTTTGAAATTTTCAAATTGTAAATCAAATTAATTTTTAAATTTACATTATTTGTGTGTGCTGGTGATGGAACATTTTGCTTTTAATATTTATATAGATATACAGACAGAATATGCGTACAGAATACAGATTGCTGATCAAGCCAGATGGCAATCTTAAAGTCACCCTATCTCCCCTAAAATGGGGACAGTTAGTATCGACTGAGTGCAGTTTCTCATTGCTTTGACTACATGAAGGAAAAGTCTGCTGTAATATTAATTTATTGGAAACTTTCACATCGACAAAGCAGAGAATATGTGACATCCCATGCGCATAGTGATGTTTGCGTCACTATGCGCATGGGATGTCACATATTCTCTGCTTTGTCGATGTGAAAGTTTCCAATAAATTAATATTACAGCAGACTTTTCCTTCATGTAGTCAAAGCAATGAGAAACTGCACTCAGTCGATACTAACTGTCCCCATTTTAGGGGAGATAGGGTGACTTNAAGATTCTTTATTTAATTAATTTTCTTATAAAATGTGGAAGAATTGTTTGTAAGATTTTGAAATTATGACGAGATTTTATATATTCTGGTTCTGGCACACTGAAAATGTCCAATTTTTCTAATTGTAGATTCTGATTAATTGTCCCATCACTAATAAATTTATTGAACATTAATGCACAGTGTTAAAACTCACTATGATATCAGCAAAAGTAGTTAAAAATTTTTTTTTAAAACTACATGGGAACCTTTGAAAAGTGCATTAGTTTTAAAGAAGTATTTCACTATTCAAAAATTTCCAATTGTTTTAATATTTTAATGTGCTCAATTTTATTGAAATTTTTCCAATACTAGAAGTGAGGAATCATTTTAATTGGAAGATTACATTCTATAATAATAATAATAATAATAATAATAATAATAATAATAATAATAATAACTCTNATACATGCCATATTGTTAGGAAATTCCTTAATACAGACACTGACACACACATTTAATTTTAGTTTTGTTTTGGTTGCTATGCCTTGACTCTGGTCCGGCATAGTACACAGCCACCGGTGTGTACCGAGTATAACCCACTAAACCCAACACATAATAATAATAATAATAACTCTCCTGTGGTCACCACCTGGTCATGGTGGGAGAGCGCAGTAATTTTACTGAATCATAGAGCAATGATTTTGTCTATTTTGAGGAGGTCTAAATGTTTCTTTATTGAGGCATTTCAATGAATGTTACAATTCCTTTAAAAAACGATTTGCTGGATTGTTTAAAGGTGTTGATTTTTATTTATTGTGTGGTTCCAGTAAGAAAGTATTTTATTTAATTTTTTGATTATCTATTGAATGATTTTTTTTATCATTATTGTAAATTTTTTAAGCAAGTTAGTTATAATACTGAGTAGGAAATCACCTTATTTAAATTATTTTATTTCAGTGATAAAATCTAGCCTCCTAGTAGTACTTAAATTTAACAATTTTAAACATATTCACAGATAGAAACCCCTTTTACCTTGCAATACAATTCTGTCATCTAATAAAATCACATACAGAAAAAATGATAATCACAATGAATAATGAGTTTATTCAAAAATGTTTATAAGAAGTCAGCAGTTATTCTGTTACAAAATATAGAAGTGGGGATATATGATGTGTGCCTTATTGTCTCTCTCTGCTGGCTACATTGCTTAAATATGCTTGTATTAGTTATGTTCAATTGATTTATTACACAATAAATGATTTTATTAATTTGATAGTATTTGATAAACTTCATATTACACAAAAACAAGTAATAAGAATAATTCTTTCTTTTA
Source organism: Centruroides sculpturatus (assembly GCF_000671375.1). Classification (NCBI taxonomy): domain Eukaryota; kingdom Metazoa; phylum Arthropoda; class Arachnida; order Scorpiones; family Buthidae; genus Centruroides; species Centruroides sculpturatus. The sequence goes on from NW_019384475.1 coordinate 928,189, forward strand.
GATTTATACAGATTTCCATTAGCCTGCATTCAACTTGACCCTTCTAGTTCTTTAAGTTGTATTTTGGCACTATATTATTTAGAAGATTCCACTTTTTTTTTTTACGGAAAATGGCATCTTCTATTCAGGAAGTTATTACGTTTAATATTATAATTCTGACTCCACTTTTAACAATTTTTTCATTTTTTTTTTTGTGTGTTGAACTAGAGTTCATTTTGAAATATTACTAAATGAACTAACAACCAATTTCCAATTTCTTATAATCAAAATTGAAACATGAACAATAAAAATTCCAACCAACCAATAAGAGTTATAGTTGTATTTATGTAGCATATAGGACTACAGGAACAATTTATCACACATGGATTTTACTAAGATTTTAAAATTTCATCTTTAATCATAACAGTTTTATTGATGGTTTTTCAGTTTATTCAGAAAATAATAATCTTATATTTTTTACAGTATATAATTACAAAAGTTAATGCACAATTTTCATTATAAAAATCTTAAGAGGTTTAAAAAGAATATTCAGGTTATTTGTACTTTTAAAAACTAATAACTTGGAATTTTTTGAAAATAATTTCTTAATTTGGAGCAATTCTCTTCATTCTTGGCAAAAAATTTTTTTTATTAAACAAGTCATATTTTTTAACAATTCTTTTGTATCAATAAATGAATTTTATAGAAAAAACTAAAATATCTTATCTTAAAACTTATAAATAGAAGATCTGAATGCAGATATTTATTATACTTAATAATGTGTAATTTTTTTTTTATGTATTTATATTTTCAATAATTCTCAAATAATTACATAAAAATTTTACTAGGCAAAATGTATATACATAAAATAACATTTGAAATTATTATAGAAATATATTAGAATTGATATTAAAATAAAATGGGAATTTGGAAAAATAGTAATTTGGAAGCTAATCTTAAATTGGATTTTAAAATATAAATTTTAATGGAACAAACTTTTATAATTATGCCTATTAAGTAAATGAAATATGTTTGAATGAGTCATGAGTGCTTTTCATGATTATGTAGTTATTACTTGTATTTTATTAATCTCATCAAATAGATAGATAATACTGTATCAAAATAATTCTACCATAAAATTAATTATAATATTATTATTAAAATAATCTGTAAGATTATTTGATATTTTTTCCTTTATTATGAATGTCTTTGCATCTAATACAGTTGAACCTGTCTATCTCAAACATGTTTCTCTTGAAAACCTCTATCTTGATATTTTTTCCCCTGCATTTTCAGCCAAAATTTAATATAATTTCCATGTTTATCTCAATTAATTTCTCCCAAAACCTTTATCTCAAATTATGGAGTGAATTGTCAATTACAATTTCAAAGCCCAGTGACTACATTTTGATAGTTTAAATTGTAGTTGAGAAACATCTCTTGCAATACAGTACATAGTTGCAATTAACACTGGTTTTCTCTGATTGACTACAAGTTTGGTATGGTTTATTTGTTTACGGCAGTATGATACATAGGTAATCTGTCAAGGGGATTCCTCCCAGGAGGACTTTCTATGGAAAATTTTCTATTTAGGCGTTACAAAAATGAATAAAACTTAGGAAACTGTATGTGGCCAGTCTGTTGGAGAGGTGCAAACCTATGACCTACTGCCAGTGTTCAATGGTTTTATCCATTCAGTCACTGTGGGCTAAGGCTTACAAGTTTGACAAACTATTTCTATTAAGGTATGCCAAAAATGTTTTAAAAATGTTATTTATACCTAATTCAGGTATGCACTGTACTTACTATTGTATTAATAAATTACTGTACTTCCAATCAAACCTATTATTATTTACTGTATAGGAAGAAACATCTATATCTAGAAATTGTCTATCTTGAATTTTTTCTCATTCTTGTAAGATTCAAGAGAGACAGGTTCAACTGCAATTATAAATTTCTTTGTAACTTTAATCAAACACATATGAAATTAGATATGCTTTACAAATATTTTTGATTTTTAAAAATCATTTTCAGTTATGATTCTTATGAAAACAGTTTTTTTACATATGATAATTACCTGTATTTTCTTACACCATACAATGCAACAGAATAAATTTTTAAATTAAATGGTGTAAAGAGAACATGCAAAATAAAGTAAGACTCACTATAATTCACTTTCATCTTTTTTTCAAGTAAAGATTTCAGAACAAAAATGTAGAAAATATTTTAAATGTTCTTAGTTTTTCAAAGGTTTTTTAAAAGATTTTCAAATATTTTCATCTTTAGTATTGCATTATAGTGAGCCTTAATATATTTTTAATTTAATTTTATTACTATTCTATTTAAAATTTTATTCTGTGGTAATTTTAATGATTTTATTTTGTGAAACTCATTAACATTGAAAATTGTTGTAATGTAAAATTTTGGAATAAAATTGATTGCATATGAAATTGAAAGTTTGCATAAGAATATAAAACAAATAAGAATTAAATATATTACAAAAATTTACTGAAAAAGTAAAAATATCAAAATCATCTTAAACTTAACAAAATGTTATAAACTTAGCTAAATTAATATAAAATACTTAAAATAGTAAATGAGAAATAAAAATAACTAGAAAATAACTGAAACATACCAATTTAGATTCTTGAAATTATAATATAAAATTTTTGTTTATAAAAAATTATTATATTCTTAACATTATTTTCATTTATATTCTTCTGTCTTGTCGCTTATAGTGTGAATTCTACTTATAGTATTAATTACAAATAATAAATTTATCTAATATATTATCTGATATTGTTTGTATTTTTTAAAATAACTATGCTATTTATTCTGTTTAAAGATTTGAAAACAGTTTGAAATTTAGTCATTAAAGAACAGGCTAATTGTTTGTTAGATTCATGTTAATGCAAATATAAGCAGTAATCATCAACTTGGAAATAAATTTTACATAATGTAACTGCAAAGTGCAATAGAAGAAAACTTACTGTATATACTATTAATAGGTTTTTAAATTGATCAAAAAGTTTAACATAATTTCATTGGAAAATACATATGAGCCAATCACAAGCCAAATCAATTAACTGAATGCTTTTATTTTTTGTTTTTTGAATTAATCAATTTGGCAAATGAGCAGCTCATATATAGTCAAGTCCCTCTGTAACAATATTTAGTGGAACAAGAAGAAATATTGCAGATAGGTCTTGTTGTAATGGGAGTTTTAAAAATGTATCTCCTTCCTCATTTAACATTGTTGGACTATAAATAGAGTTATTTATACAAACTTACACAATGTTAGAACTGAAAAACATGAGTATTATTAGTCTCATTTAGTGCAAGATTTAAGTGATTTTATTGCATATTATTTCTACACTTTAATGTTAAATATTAAAATCCAAAATCAGTCAGAACTTAAGTCTTCCTAGATGAAAATGAACTAAGTAAAACTAAACTAAAAAAGTAAAAAATTAAACTAATTCTAAAATATAATTTTTTAAGGAGAATACACATATTGAAATGATTACGAAAAGCAGTTTTCAACACTAAGACTAATGTCTTAGTGTTGAAAACTGCTTGTGCACTTTCTAAGAAAACTTTGTTATGTTAGTCATTTAACATAATAAAGTTTGCAGAAATTATATAGGAATGTCTTAGTTGGGTTGCAAATTACACTAATTCTAAGTAAAAGAGGCTTTTTATTCAAACTTTTTTACCTAGTAAGATGAGGTTTTGTTTTGGGTTTTGGTTTGACTGTAACTGGTAAGACTCAGTTTGCTATAGTTTATAATTTTCTGAAAAACTGAAACTGCCAAAAAAGTGGTAAACTGCTCTAGAAAAAGTTAAAATTGGTTTCCTTCCTTGTTTCTTGTTAAATGTTATGAAAAAATGTTGTTCACAAGTTAACATTTCAGCTAAACAAATCAAAAAATAGTTAATTTATGTTAATCCTCTGTTAATTATAGATAAGAATAAGTTATCTAGTTCTGTAGATTAACAGGTAAAGCTGAGAAACAGTGAGACTCATCCATAAACTGGAAAGTGTTAATTGAATATTTTGTATGTATAAAATTATAAATATAGGCTATTTTAAATTTGTACTATCTGTTTTAAATATAATAGTTTCTGGAAATTTAATTTACAACATTTTCCCAAAATACTTCAGACTATTCAAAGAATAAATTATTTTTTTATTTGTCATGTTGTCAAATTGGTATGTCATAGTAATTACAAGATTTGTCTTTGTGATCTATAGAATTTATTGTTTAGATATACTGTAATACCATATAATACATGTATAGACCATACGTGATGACTGCTTAATGTAGTTAAAAACATTAGTTATTTATTAAATTCTTGCTGGATTTTATTGGTGTTGAGTCTGTTGATTACTGTTGCATTCAGTTTTTAAGTTTACAAAAAATAGGCCATACATTTTTGAAAATATTAATAACATACTAGAGTATAGTTTATATTCAAAGTAACTTAAACACATGCTCTGATTTTATAACAATTTATTGTTACCAATGTATGTAAGGCACATACCAATTGTAAGGGTAAAAAGAAAAAGTTCCTTTATTTCTTTGTGATGAGTGATAATTATCAATAATTGTATAACTCCATGCTGCCATTATCATCATAATCATTGTTGTCATCTGAAGGAAATTTGTGTCCTATGGCATTGTCTTTGCTTTCATCCATTGCATTAGATATTTTCTGCATGTGTCATTTGTGAGTGTTGTATCTTTGAGTATGTGTTTTCTGTAGTTTTTAGTTTTTATGACCTGATCCTGTATGGCAATCATGAATCCTTCCGTCTCCCCAAAGAAGCATCCTTGATCAAACCAGCTACTTGACACAGTTTTGTCAACAAAATCCTGGGCCAGGTCATAAGGATGCCTGCCATGGAGTGCCTTTTGAGCCCATGATTGCTTGATGGTGTCTGTGCTTTTTATATGTTGTCATGTCTGTATGATGTGAGTATAAGTTTAATGGTGTGTTATTTGAGTCTGCTAGAGTTACTGCTTTATGTAACTGTGATGTTTCTTGTTTCNTTTTAAATTATTTTCTATTTATCGTTTATTTTTAAATTTACGTTCTATTTTCACATTCTATTTCATTGTAACTGAAGAAGATTGGTTAAACTGACCAAAAACGTTTTTATTAGTAAATTTATTTGCTGGATTTTTAAAGGTGTGTTTTATTTATTTAAACAAGTCATATGAAGTCTTTTGGGTGTTAAGGTTAGCAACTTCGATCACATGCAGGACCATCACAGCCTATCCAACACAGATCACTTTTCAAATGTTAATAGTAGACCAGTATTAATTAATAGTTGTTGACCATCCTCTCTTCTGGGAGGAAGTCAATACTTTTGATCAAATTATTTCAATCTCCTTCTGCAACTGTCCCTTCTCTCTATTGGACCAGCAGTATGGTGGCATTCAAATAGGAAAATTACATTATATGAGGTTACCAGCAAGCACAAAATATGTTTAAAGTGCCAGGAAGTTCCAGGATGCCAAGTTTAAATATTTGGTCTGTTTTTTGCAAAATTTGATTTGTTGACAGATTACCATTTGGTATTTGGCTGTGAATGGTAGTTTTCTAAAGTTAATATTAGAAAAAAATATAAAAAAATTTAAGATATCATATTTTAAATTTGGGTCTACTTGACCAATGAAATTGTGCCATTTTGTACGATCCAAGTATTGTGAAGAAACATGACAATGGTAGGTTGAAATAACCAACTCTCTATATGGTTTTCATTCTAATGTTTTTTACATTATAATATTTGATTTATATAACTACAAAGGTTATCTTATATAAGGGTTTATCAACCAAGTGACCAATCTAACACGTTTTAAAAATTCTTTAAATTGTGTACAGTAGAGGAACTTAGAATTTTAAAAATGTGTTAGATTTTCACTCATTGTGAAAAACTCTTACATAAGATAACCTTCTCAGTTATATAAATCAAATGTTATAATATAATATAAAAGGTTTAGAAGTACAAAATAATCTAATAAACTTAATCTTTGCTGTTGGTTTTTTTTTGCCCAGGCAACACTGGGCTTACCTGCTAGTAAACTACTATCTCAAAATTGAACCAAGTAATCAGAGTGGTCAAGAATTTGACTAATTCCTGTGAGACCCAAGGACAGAGGGCACCACTTTACCCTTTAGTGGACCTCTTTATGTATTTTATTTGTTTAAAAAATCTAGCAGAGTGTTTCTTTGTTAATGAAAAGCAATTTTAAAGATTTTATTTTGTTAGTAAATACAATATTAATTAATTTACAGAGATAGAAACCACTGCAGGCCCTAAGTTTTCTCTGGGCTGTGGAAAAATCCCCAGTTCATCCTGTCTCAATGGCCCTGCAAGTAATACAGAGAAATACTGTTCCCAACTTGATAATCTGAAGGCAGCCATTGAAGAAAAACAGCCAGTATTAGCAAGAAGAAAGAATATGGCTTTTCATATTTATGAAAAGCCATATTCTTTCAGCATAACAATGCTAGATTGCATGCATCTTTGACCACTTGAAAAAAATTATTAGAATGTAGATGAGATTGTTTGTTCCACCCCTCAGATTAGCACTTATTTCAATCTTTCCAGAATACAATACAGCTTGAACCTCATGTCAAATATCACATAAAAAGAAAATAAAAACACACTGAGTACAGTGTTAACAGTTTTCTATTTTTGCTAGAGCTTTCAACAAACTTCTGTTCATCATCTCCAGGGATCTTTTTATTTTCTCTCCAGAATAGTTTGCAATCTCTCAATAGCTTAATGTGAGAAACCAAACCACAAAAAGTCTTTTGGAGAAAAGTTCCAGAACTTTGTGCATGTGATAATGATCTATCCAACAGATGGGCTAAAATGACAGAAAGACAAAAGTTCTTATTTAATTTAATAAAGTTATTTAAAAATTTTTTAAATTTGAGCATTATTTTTATCTCAAAAAAAAAAACAAATTAACTTTTTGTTCAACCCAACGATAAACATGTTTTCATGTATATATTCATAAAGTATTTTATAAGATTATAGGAATATATAAATTAAATTCAGTTTTAAAGAATTTAGAGCAACAATAGGTGGTCTGTTCAACCCTTAAAAACTTCCATTATCGGAGTTCAAATTGGCATAAAATAGTTAAAAATTATGAAATAATAGTCTTTACAGTATTTATTCATTTGCATTCATTTATCGAGCCATTCAGGATTATCTTTAGTATCATCATTACAAAAAATAAAACTAAACTATACATAAACACAATATTACTCTTCAAATTTAACAAATTAAAAATAATTATAGAAAAAACAAAATTATAAATTAACATATTTGTGTGAATATAGATTTAATGACATTAACATACTGGTAGATTGTTTTTTAATGATAATGGTATAATAAGATAGGATTTTGTTAGGTAATTCAACAAAAGTAATTGTAACAATTTTTCTTTTTGAGATTTAAAATTTTTACAAAAAAGGGTTAAGTGTGGCATTGAAATCTCTGTTTTAGAATATACAATTTTGATTCACAAACAAGACAATTTGGTCTTTAAACAAACTTTAGCTGAAGTATAATCTTAATTGGCATAGTAATGAGAGTGAATGGTAACTTATAAGATTTATAATAAGGAGATTCATTAATCACTACCATATCTTCATACTAATAATGAAGAAGAATTTGCCAGAGATAATAAATTAGCATTTGTACATCTAAGTTCCTACCTTTTATCAGTATTCCTGAGGTGATGGTCAAATATATCCACAGTGTCAAAAAGCAATTTCTAAGATATAAAGGAGTCTTTACAGTATAAATATTTAATGTTTTTAATTTTAATTTCATAAAACATGGTTATCCAATTGCATGAATTTTAAGTTTATGTTTTTATAAAAAAAATATCTTTCTATTTAATTTATATTAGGATAATTTCAACTTCTTATTTAATTCAAAGATCATATAAATATAATAGATAACAATTAAGTTATAATGTTTTCTTAAATTTGCAAATATCTCCATATTTTGTTATAGTGAATAAAAATTTAAGAGAAATATGTAGTAATACTGTAACTGAAATTTTTATATTTTAAACAGTTGTTTATACAAATATTTTATGAAATTAAAATTTGATGATTAATGTTTCAGTACAGAATGATACAATGAAAACCTTTAATTATTTTTGAATTTGCATAAAATATTTTAAAGTAAAATTTGTTTTGTTTAGAGAAAAATATAAAAAGTAAGCTATAGAAATCTTAAAATAGTATGTTTAGAATATCAATATATGTACATAGAATTTTATATTTTGTCTACATTCATAATACTTGATAGAAAAACATAGCCAGAAATCAATTAATGCTTATTTTATTTTAAATATGTTTTCGGTTAATACTAGCTCTTAACTGTTAATTGCCAATTACATATATGAATATAAAAGAAAATATAAGATCTTAAATTACTTGGTATTCAATTACTTTCTTTTATCTTTGCTACTCTATCTTAATTAAAGACATTTATTATTATTATTGTTATTATAAGATTGTTAAAAGTGATTAAATAATAAATACAGAATGTATTTTTTTGGAAAATTTAGTGATTAGTAATTATTTTCAAATTTTATTTATATTTATAGTAAATGAAATGTGAAAATAACATTGATACAGTTGTCATTTTTGTATGTAGTAATTTTAAAAGAAGTGTCATTTTCAAATGTATTATTTGAGCCATAAAACTAGTTAATATCTAAATTTCTTGAAAAGTATTTACAACTAATATAGTAAACACCCTAATGTTTTTATTTAGTAAAAATTTAAAAACAAACTTTAAATTATATGGAATGTTTTATAACATATTAACTTGACTTTTTTCACAATTGTTGATATAAAACAGTTTTTCCCCAAAAAATTAAATTAATTAGTGCTTCATGTAATAATTATATATATGAAATTAGTAATGTTTCAAAAGAACAGATTTATAAGACAATGATGCCAGCAATTTATTACTAGTCATAGAAACAGAAGAATTGTTAGGTTTTGAAAATAAAATTTTGGAAATTAAATGTAGTTAAAGATCTACAGCAAATATTTATTTAAAATAATTTTAAATTTTGTGTTAACTATAGAAACTAGATGGCTGAGGCTGTAAAGGTATTAGTCTGATTCTCTGGGGAGATTCAGAATTGAATATTTGCAGGTAATCCCAGGAATATCTTTGTAGGCAGTCTGTCCTGGATATGTCAGGTGCAGGCCCCATTATGGGCCTGGCAAAAATTCATGATTAAAAGGGTCCTCTTAGAGTCCACAAGGCAGAAAGGATTGGGCCAAAACTGTACAGTGTTTTATTAGAGAAAAACAATTAATAAAACTATCTATCTGATTATTTTTGAGTCTAAAGTCATCTTGAAGTTGAGTTTATCCTAGTGTTTTTTTTTTTTTGGTTTGTTTTTTAATTTAGTGGTTATAGGTTTTTAGAATTAATATCTTTTAAAACATATTTTTACTAATATTAATGGTTACTCTAAGAGAAGTATTACCTTTTCAAATAACTTTTAATGTATTTAGATAATTTTTTAATGATATAGTTATGTAAGTGTAGTTGAATTTTTTAAATAAAAGGCATAAATTTTTTTTTTCTGCTGTTAAACAAATTTGATATTTTCTTAATTTACCTGTTGTAATATAAGCAAAACAAGCAATTATTTATTGCAACATCGACAAAATGCTGGGCTGCAATTTTTAATCATTTTTTAATTTATTTAATTTAAAATATATGTTCTCCCCCTCAAATTTGTAGTGTATTGTCCTGTATATCATACTTTTTCTACTAGCAATGGATTCATGCTGGTCGTCTATGTAACTTCGTTCTGGGAAAAATTTTTAAATTGAAATAACATGACTTCCAGTTTTCATCAGAAGTTCATATATAGTTAATTGGGACTTCCTGCATCTAAGCTTTCCATATCTGGTCTCCGCTTTCATCTAGTTAATTCTGATCTCAAGATTAAGGAATACAGACAGACAGATAACAGTGGGAATTTATGACTCTACAATGCTTTTAAATTGCAACCCAATAAAATTTCATTTATAAAAGATTAATTGTCTTCTATTTCATATTAGTAGAAATGAAAAATTAACTGTTTAAATATGTTAATTCATAAATTTATACAATTGTTTTAGAGATTTTACAGTGCTATTTCATAAAAATGTTATAAGAGATATTTTATCTTTTATTTTTCTATTAACAAATAAGTGCAACAAGAATTTTTAAAAATAATTTTATTATTCAACTAAACAATTATATCAATCATAGTTAATACATTTTTTTATAGATATTACTTAAATCCAATGAATCTTATTTCTCTGTATATCTTAGATGACACCAAATCTAGTTATACAATAATTAAAATTTAATCTGCTTATTCCATAAGCAATGACTCAGATGTCTACATCATATCTGATAACAATCTAATTTAATCTAGCATAAAAAGTTTAAATAATTACTGTAAGTAAAATTAGGGAAATTTCTCTGAAATGATAGGTATGAATTTATTTGCACTTGAATATTGAATAATCACTAATATTTTTAATATACAGTCAACTTTCCTTAAAAAGAACACTCGTTTTTCTTCCTCCTAGCGTTGAAGTCCTGCTTCTATGCAGGGTCCGCTTTCTTGCATGCCCTTCTCCATTTGGTACGGTCCAATGCGTCTACCGGGGTGATGTTTACCCNTATTTATTCTGTTTAAAGATTTGAAAACAGTTTGAAATTTAGTCATTAAAGAACAGGCTAATTGTTTGTTAGATTCATGTTAATGCAAATATAAGCAGTAATCATCAACTTGGAAATAAATTTTACATAATGTAACTGCAAAGTGCAATAGAAGAAAACTTACTGTATATACTATTAATAGGTTTTTAAATTGATCAAAAAGTTTAACATAATTTCATTGGAAAATACATATGAGCCAATCACAAGCCAAATCAATTAACTGAATGCTTTTATTTTTTGTTTTTTGAATTAATCAATTTGGCAAATGAGCAGCTCATATATAGTCAAGTCCCTCTGTAACAATATTTAGTGGAACAAGAAGAAATATTGCAGATAGGTCTTGTTGTAATGGGAGTTTTAAAAATGTATCTCCTTCCTCATTTAACATTGTTGGACTATAAATAGAGTTATTTATACAAACTTACACAATGTTAGAACTGAAAAACATGAGTATTATTAGTCTCATTTAGTGCAAGATTTAAGTGATTTTATTGCATATTATTTCTACACTTTAATGTTAAATATTAAAATCCAAAATCAGTCAGAACTTAAGTCTTCCTAGATGAAAATGAACTAAGTAAAACTAAACTAAAAAAGTAAAAAATTAAACTAATTCTAAAATATAATTTTTTAAGGAGAATACACATATTGAAATGATTACGAAAAGCAGTTTTCAACACTAAGACTAATGTCTTAGTGTTGAAAACTGCTTGTGCACTTTCTAAGAAAACTTTGTTATGTTAGTCATTTAACATAATAAAGTTTGCAGAAATTATATAGGAATGTCTTAGTTGGGTTGCAAATTACACTAATTCTAAGTAAAAGAGGCTTTTTATTCAAACTTTTTTACCTAGTAAGATGAGGTTTTGTTTTGGGTTTTGGTTTGACTGTAACTGGTAAGACTCAGTTTGCTATAGTTTATAATTTTCTGAAAAACTGAAACTGCCAAAAAAGTGGTAAACTGCTCTAGAAAAAGTTAAAATTGGTTTCCTTCCTTGTTTCTTGTTAAATGTTATGAAAAAATGTTGTTCACAAGTTAACATTTCAGCTAAACAAATCAAAAAATAGTTAATTTATGTTAATCCTCTGTTAATTATAGATAAGAATAAGTTATCTAGTTCTGTAGATTAACAGGTAAAGCTGAGAAACAGTGAGACTCATCCATAAACTGGAAAGTGTTAATTGAATATTTTGTATGTATAAAATTATAAATATAGGCTATTTTAAATTTGTACTATCTGTTTTAAATATAATAGTTTCTGGAAATTTAATTTACAACATTTTCCCAAAATACTTCAGACTATTCAAAGAATAAATTATTTTTTTATTTGTCATGTTGTCAAATTGGTATGTCATAGTAATTACAAGATTTGTCTTTGTGATCTATAGAATTTATTGTTTAGATATACTGTAATACCATATAATACATGTATAGACCATACGTGATGACTGCTTAATGTAGTTAAAAACATTAGTTATTTATTAAATTCTTGCTGGATTTTATTGGTGTTGAGTCTGTTGATTACTGTTGCATTCAGTTTTTAAGTTTACAAAAAATAGGCCATACATTTTTGAAAATATTAATAACATACTAGAGTATAGTTTATATTCAAAGTAACTTAAACACATGCTCTGATTTTATAACAATTTATTGTTACCAATGTATGTAAGGCACATACCAATTGTAAGGGTAAAAAGAAAAAGTTCCTTTATTTCTTTGTGATGAGTGATAATTATCAATAATTGTATAACTCCATGCTGCCATTATCATCATAATCATTGTTGTCATCTGAAGGAAATTTGTGTCCTATGGCATTGTCTTTGCTTTCATCCATTGCATTAGATATTTTCTGCATGTGTCATTTGTGAGTGTTGTATCTTTGAGTATGTGTTTTCTGTAGTTTTTAGTTTTTATGACCTGATCCTGTATGGCAATCATGAATCCTTCCGTCTCCCCAAAGAAGCATCCTTGATCAAACCAGCTACTTGACACAGTTTTGTCAACAAAATCCTGGGCCAGGTCATAAGGATGCCTGCCATGGAGTGCCTTTTGAGCCCATGATTGCTTGATGGTGTCTGTGCTTTTTATATGTTGTCATGTCTGTATGATGTGAGTATAAGTTTAATGGTGTGTTATTTGAGTCTGCTAGAGTTACTGCTTTATGTAACTGTGATGTTTCTCATTTATTGTAGAAAAACTCTCACAGTGACTGTATTTGTTTGTAGTGAAGGATAACTATTATTATTATTATTATTAATTGAAATTTTTCATTTTTCAATTAAAGTATGGCTATTTTGTAATTGTTTGATACCAGTACAATTTGTCCATTTTCAGAAACAGTTTAAGCAATTATAAGTTAACATATAAATGATAACATATTGCAAATTGTTAAATTAAATATGAGACATAAATAATGAATTGAAATAAAGTCTTATGAAAAGATTATAAGATATAAATCAACAGAAAGAAAAGTTACTACAATTTTTTTGGTAAATTGGAGTTAGGACCTGAAGGCAAGAAAATGCAGTTTGGACCAACATTCTTAGAAAAATCATAAAAATATGAACAAACACATGTAAAAAATTAAAATATCCAGCAGCAAAGAATATTTAAATAACTAAGCTAATGTTTTTGACTATATTAATCAGTCATTCTTAGGTTTTAAATACATTTGAAAGGAAAATGTAATTAGAACATTCAAAGTCATTCAGCAAATTCAAAATATGATCTTCCTGTAATCTCTTTTAGATGTGTTTGTTCACTTTTGCATCCAATTTTATGAGCTGTATATTGTTATAAAAACATATAAATAAAACTAATAAAACAATTAGAAACAGATTTTTTTTAATTACTTGTTTAAAAAGATATTTATGTCACTATTTTATCAAGTTTTTCACATGAGAGACTAAAAAAAAAGCTTTTCTGTCTTGGGTTATGGCTAAATTACTTTGCAGGTCTGTATTATAAGACCCTGAAGAAAATTTATAATACTTCAGCATGATTTAGTTTAAAGAATTATTTTGTTGGAAACTGTCATTCTTTCCAATCATGCATTGTCCAGTATTAAATTTTTTTTAGTTATGGTCATTGGTAGAATTTTTTGTTGACTACATCAAAAATATTCTTGTACTTGCTTTTATTTCTTAGTTTTATTTTAAGATTATAAGATATATTTTTTCCTATATATTATTAATCACTTTTAATATATTTGCTATCTTACTATGTCTTGCAATTCTATTAGTATTTTTAATAATAATTCTATTAGCTTTAATAATAGACTTACACAATAGCTCTTATATCTCTATATTTTAATTCTGTTTTATAGCTTAAGTTTTTCTATTAATAATTAGTAAAAATATATGACAGTTATTTATCTATCTTTAAAATCATTCTCAAGAATTAGTAGATATTACATTTTACAAATTATATAATAATTTTTCCTATATTATTGGAAATATACTTTTAGAAGCACTAATCTGGGTAAAATTTAAGTCTACTGAAAGGAATTGTTCTTTATTAAATGCTCTTTTTGAACTAATATTTTATTGTCATATAAACCATTTTTGGGTCTTTTAGATTTAATTTCAAAGTACCTATATTACAAGATAAACTTTTAGCAAGAAGTATGGATATAAAAGATCTACAAACATGTTGATTTGGAATGAAGAAACATGATAAGATTTATTAGTTCATAACTGTTATAAAAAGAAATTTAAAAGATGGTTTTCTAAATCTTTTTTCATATTTAGAATGTTTCTTTAATACATCAAAAAATAATAATTAGAAAGTTTATGTATTAAAGTATGAAAATCCATTGAATTTCAGACACAAATTATTGGTAAATTGATACATATAAGATGATATACAGGGTGCTCAAGAAAAATTAATTATAAAATTTTATTAAAAAATGAGGCAATCTGTTAAAATGCAGTTTGCAGTAAAAGAAAGATTAACTTAATTTTTTATTACAAAAACTAATGAAACTAAAAAGAATGGCCAATTAAAAATATTAATTATTATAATGTTAGAATATGAAGCTCTGAAAACCCATGCAGTGTGGTGGAGTGTGAATGGGATAGCCCAATGTTAACATTGGGTCTGTTACATGACACCGTCATTGGCTCTTCTTCATGGAGAATACTGTTACTGAGAATGTCTATTATGATCTGGAGTGCTAAGTCATACCATACCTACAACTAACTGTACTATTTCAACAAGATGGTGCATCCCTCACTGGGCAGTTTCTGCAATTTGCTTGATACAGCATTTCTTGGCCAATGGATTGACTGTGGGGAACCAAAACTCTGGCTGCATAGATTGCCTGACAAAACCTCACTGGATTTCTTTTTTGGGATTATGTGAAAGACATTGTTTATCAAACACTCATTCCTATTGTTACTATTTTGAAAGAAAGGATAATCTTTGCGATCTCCAGTATTACATGATAAATGTTAAACAACACCCAGCAAGAAATCAATTAATTGGACATTCTTTGTGCAACTAAAGGAGCACATGTATTAGTGTTCGAAAATCTTAATCTGTTGTATTCAATAGACCGCCTGAATACGGTAGTTATACACTACTGAAAGTACTAGCGGACGAGTTCATTTTCCAAGACTCCACTCCTGTAACGCCACAACACATAAGTGTTATAATCATATAATAAACGTTGGCATGAAGTGACATTGTATTATATCATGGAGCACATGTTGAAGTTCATTAAATGTATGCAAAGGAACTTCTACTTTTGTATTAATTTTTTTAATAGAAAACTTTTTGAGTTAATATTTCTTTTACCCCAGACTGCATTTCAATAGATTACATTATTATAAAATTTAATTTAAAAAAAATGAAACAGATCTTTCTCAGACACCCTGTACTATATAATGATTATTATGGTTCTAAGTTATTAGTTTAAAATATTAAATTTGCTTGTACATACTAAAGCTAAAACTTAATAACAAAAACTTTATCAAGATCATTCTACACACATTTAAAATTGAAAGTTACAAAACTAATGAACTACAAAGTTCAACTTCTATATTAGACTGGATTGATATAAACAATAGTTACATACCATAAAAATCTTAAATCACCGGTAAAGAACTTTAATATACTTAATTTTCAGTCAAATGTTTTCAATCCACTACTAAAATCCAATTTATTACATTTATTACAACAGTTTATAACATTCCAATTTGGAACATTAGAGACTTGAAGTTAATCTTAATTTTCAGACATTTTCAATTCACTCTAAGTATATTAAAGTTATTTACTGGTGACTTAAGTTTTCATGGTGTATTATAATGCACTACTTTAAAAATTGTTCATTTCTTACTAATCTGAATATTTTCAGTTTTGTTCTATCATTAGCAAACTATATTATTGTCTAATGATGGAAGAAACTTCACAACATTCAGATCAAAGTATTCAGCTGTTTTTTTAAGCAGTGTATTAATTTTTTAAAAATGATTTTGTACATTTATACATGTCAAAAGACTAAGAATTTTATTATCATCATTTACTTATATAATTTTCCATTTTGTTTTAAGAATTGATTAAAAATTTTACTTTATAAAACTACAAATCAATTGGTGTGTGTGTTTGTGTGTTATATGAGAGATATTTCACTAAAAAGCATGCAGTTGCTTCAAAAGATGTATCAAATTAGAGGTAAGTGTTCCATCATTTTAAATTTTTTTAAATAAAATTTAGAAATATTAGATATATTTATGTTTAAACAAATTCATTAAATTAATAAATTAATAGTGTTATAATGAATTTTTAAACTGTAATGTATTACAATTTATTCTTTCAACGAATTTACAATAATGAATAATATATTTTGTTTAAAGTATCTATTATAGAACATAGTACACTTAATTTGAATATAGTTCATATTCAATACAAGTAAATACTGAGTATAAAAGATAATTTTAATATACAGTACTTGTCTCTTATGTATACCAAGATAAGAAAACCTGATTTCTTGTCTTAGTATAAGTAATGAATGTTATAGAAAAAATAATTTGCTTTCTCTATTTTTTCAATATATTTTTCGGAATGTTTGAAAGAGATAAATACCATGAATTTAGACACATTTAGAAGACATTGTTACCATTTCCAAACTTATTATTATTATTATTAGTATTATCAGACTGGAATTGCTGATGGTTTAAATTTATTTTGGTAAAATTTGAATAATTATCATAAGCAATATAAAAATGGAATTGAATAAAAATAATACTGTATAAAGTATTATTTTATTAGTATTATTTTATGTATCTGGATTAGTGAATTAAACACTTCATAAAATATTGGGTTGATCAAAAAGTATGTTTATTTTGTTGATTATGCAATCACTGAATTAATTCAAGAGAAAAATTACATTACACCATTGGAGAAATTGCATTATTATTATTATAGCTTAGCAATCAGTTGTTGGACATTTCCATTAAAATAAAAGATATTCACTTAATTACTGCAACAGGTAGCACATAGCATTTGCTGCATGGAATCAAAAGCGTTACCCTGTGAAAAGTCTGTATATATGTAATTTTCCACATCTAACAACTCAGGTTTTTTTTTATTTCTGAATGGTACTTTCTTAATTCTAATAAGAAGGTACCATTCAGAAAGTGCCCTCCGGTAGCCAAGTAGATAAAACCAAACACTAGTTAGTTAGTCATTGATTTGGACATGACCAACAGGCTGGCCACATTTTCTGGATTTTCTTCATGTTAGTAACATCTAAATAGGGGCTAGCTTCATATAAAAGCCTTTCCAGGATGCATTCCCTTGACAGATCACGCGTATGCCGCATTGTTGTAACCAAATAAGCCAAATTAATTCTAATAATATTTGTATAAATGCAATATTTATGAGGAAATACTTCCCGTTTAGTTTATACAATCTGTTGCAAAAGTATAAATACTTTACTAGGGCATTGTCTGACTTTGTTGTATCGCAAAAGAATTGAGGTGGAGCCATAAAAAGAGAGGCGATCCCTGCACCTGCTGGTCATGAGATACATGGTCCTTGCACTTGCTGACACGGATCCAAGAACAAAGCAATTGATGGCAATTGCTTTGTTCGTATGTTTTGTTTGTTTTTTGTGCCTATTTACTGTTAGGTGCATGCAATGATGTTTTTATTTTTGACCCCTAAGACTAAATTTCATTAGGCACACTCTCAGTCATATCAGAGAGCACAGATATTGTCACTTTAATAACTATGTATATCAAAAATGAAGCCATGTCACTCCTATTCTTTACATTTAAATGGACCTTGATTACATTTTTGGATTCCTCATCACAATGAATAGAAAATAGTAAAGTTCTATTAAAATTGGCCCATTAAATTTTGAGAATGAACTCAATTTTAAAAGCCCGTAGAAGGCATGCTAGCAACCATGGAACTGCATGACAGTCATGAAATTCATGTGATATTGCTTTGTCATGTGTGCTCATGCTATGACCTTATCTCTTGAAAATGAAGTCATGGACCTCCATTTTTATTACAGTTTTGGATTCCTCATCTCAGTTAATGGAAGCTTTGAATTGGCAAAGAAATGAATACAATTCTATAATCCACATAGACGAGGCTTCACTAATGCTCCATCTCAATTATCACATAAAAGCAATTATTTGTATTTTTACAGGATTTTTTTATTTATTTACATTTTTTAAATTATTTTCTATTTATCGTTTATTTTTAAATTTACGTTCTATTTTCACATTCTATTTCATTGTAACTGAAGAAGATTGGTTAAACTGACCAAAAACGTTTTTATTAGTAAATTTATTTGCTGGATTTTTAAAGGTGTGTTTTATTTATTTAAACAAGTCATATGAAGTCTTTTGGGTGTTAAGGTTAGCAACTTCGATCACATGCAGGACCATCACAGCCTATCCAACACAGATCACTTTTCAAATGTTAATAGTAGACCAGTATTAATTAATAGTTGTTGACCATCCTCTCTTCTGGGAGGAAGTCAATACTTTTGATCAAATTATTTCAATCTCCTTCTGCAACTGTCCCTTCTCTCTATTGGACCAGCAGTATGGTGGCATTCAAATAGGAAAATTACATTATATGAGGTTACCAGCAAGCACAAAATATGTTTAAAGTG
Organism: Centruroides sculpturatus; assembly: GCF_000671375.1. NCBI lineage: Eukaryota > Metazoa > Arthropoda > Arachnida > Scorpiones > Buthidae > Centruroides > Centruroides sculpturatus. The sequence continues at coordinate 947,080 of NW_019384475.1, forward strand.
CCAGGAAGTTCCAGGATGCCAAGTTTAAATATTTGGTCTGTTTTTTGCAAAATTTGATTTGTTGACAGATTACCATTTGGTATTTGGCTGTGAATGGTAGTTTTCTAAAGTTAATATTAGAAAAAAATATAAAAAAATTTAAGATATCATATTTTAAATTTGGGTCTACTTGACCAATGAAATTGTGCCATTTTGTACGATCCAAGTATTGTGAAGAAACATGACAATGGTAGGTTGAAATAACCAACTCTCTATATGGTTTTCATTCTAATGTTTTTTACATTATAATATTTGATTTATATAACTACAAAGGTTATCTTATATAAGGGTTTATCAACCAAGTGACCAATCTAACACGTTTTAAAAATTCTTTAAATTGTGTACAGTAGAGGAACTTAGAATTTTAAAAATGTGTTAGATTTTCACTCATTGTGAAAAACTCTTACATAAGATAACCTTCTCAGTTATATAAATCAAATGTTATAATATAATATAAAAGGTTTAGAAGTACAAAATAATCTAATAAACTTAATCTTTGCTGTTGGTTTTTTTTTGCCCAGGCAACACTGGGCTTACCTGCTAGTAAACTACTATCTCAAAATTGAACCAAGTAATCAGAGTGGTCAAGAATTTGACTAATTCCTGTGAGACCCAAGGACAGAGGGCACCACTTTACCCTTTAGTGGACCTCTTTATGTATTTTATTTGTTTAAAAAATCTAGCAGAGTGTTTCTTTGTTAATGAAAAGCAATTTTAAAGATTTTATTTTGTTAGTAAATACAATATTAATTAATTTACAGAGATAGAAACCACTGCAGGCCCTAAGTTTTCTCTGGGCTGTGGAAAAATCCCCAGTTCATCCTGTCTCAATGGCCCTGCAAGTAATACAGAGAAATACTGTTCCCAACTTGATAATCTGAAGGCAGCCATTGAAGAAAAACAGCCAGTATTAGCAAGAAGAAAGAATATGGCTTTTCATATTTATGAAAAGCCATATTCTTTCAGCATAACAATGCTAGATTGCATGCATCTTTGACCACTTGAAAAAAATTATTAGAATGTAGATGAGATTGTTTGTTCCACCCCTCAGATTAGCACTTATTTCAATCTTTCCAGAATACAATACAGCTTGAACCTCATGTCAAATATCACATAAAAAGAAAATAAAAACACACTGAGTACAGTGTTAACAGTTTTCTATTTTTGCTAGAGCTTTCAACAAACTTCTGTTCATCATCTCCAGGGATCTTTTTATTTTCTCTCCAGAATAGTTTGCAATCTCTCAATAGCTTAATGTGAGAAACCAAACCACAAAAAGTCTTTTGGAGAAAAGTTCCAGAACTTTGTGCATGTGATAATGATCTATCCAACAGATGGGCTAAAATGACAGAAAGACAAAAGTTCTTATTTAATTTAATAAAGTTATTTAAAAATTTTTTAAATTTGAGCATTATTTTTATCTCAAAAAAAAAAACAAATTAACTTTTTGTTCAACCCAACGATAAACATGTTTTCATGTATATATTCATAAAGTATTTTATAAGATTATAGGAATATATAAATTAAATTCAGTTTTAAAGAATTTAGAGCAACAATAGGTGGTCTGTTCAACCCTTAAAAACTTCCATTATCGGAGTTCAAATTGGCATAAAATAGTTAAAAATTATGAAATAATAGTCTTTACAGTATTTATTCATTTGCATTCATTTATCGAGCCATTCAGGATTATCTTTAGTATCATCATTACAAAAAATAAAACTAAACTATACATAAACACAATATTACTCTTCAAATTTAACAAATTAAAAATAATTATAGAAAAAACAAAATTATAAATTAACATATTTGTGTGAATATAGATTTAATGACATTAACATACTGGTAGATTGTTTTTTAATGATAATGGTATAATAAGATAGGATTTTGTTAGGTAATTCAACAAAAGTAATTGTAACAATTTTTCTTTTTGAGATTTAAAATTTTTACAAAAAAGGGTTAAGTGTGGCATTGAAATCTCTGTTTTAGAATATACAATTTTGATTCACAAACAAGACAATTTGGTCTTTAAACAAACTTTAGCTGAAGTATAATCTTAATTGGCATAGTAATGAGAGTGAATGGTAACTTATAAGATTTATAATAAGGAGATTCATTAATCACTACCATATCTTCATACTAATAATGAAGAAGAATTTGCCAGAGATAATAAATTAGCATTTGTACATCTAAGTTCCTACCTTTTATCAGTATTCCTGAGGTGATGGTCAAATATATCCACAGTGTCAAAAAGCAATTTCTAAGATATAAAGGAGTCTTTACAGTATAAATATTTAATGTTTTTAATTTTAATTTCATAAAACATGGTTATCCAATTGCATGAATTTTAAGTTTATGTTTTTATAAAAAAAATATCTTTCTATTTAATTTATATTAGGATAATTTCAACTTCTTATTTAATTCAAAGATCATATAAATATAATAGATAACAATTAAGTTATAATGTTTTCTTAAATTTGCAAATATCTCCATATTTTGTTATAGTGAATAAAAATTTAAGAGAAATATGTAGTAATACTGTAACTGAAATTTTTATATTTTAAACAGTTGTTTATACAAATATTTTATGAAATTAAAATTTGATGATTAATGTTTCAGTACAGAATGATACAATGAAAACCTTTAATTATTTTTGAATTTGCATAAAATATTTTAAAGTAAAATTTGTTTTGTTTAGAGAAAAATATAAAAAGTAAGCTATAGAAATCTTAAAATAGTATGTTTAGAATATCAATATATGTACATAGAATTTTATATTTTGTCTACATTCATAATACTTGATAGAAAAACATAGCCAGAAATCAATTAATGCTTATTTTATTTTAAATATGTTTTCGGTTAATACTAGCTCTTAACTGTTAATTGCCAATTACATATATGAATATAAAAGAAAATATAAGATCTTAAATTACTTGGTATTCAATTACTTTCTTTTATCTTTGCTACTCTATCTTAATTAAAGACATTTATTATTATTATTGTTATTATAAGATTGTTAAAAGTGATTAAATAATAAATACAGAATGTATTTTTTTGGAAAATTTAGTGATTAGTAATTATTTTCAAATTTTATTTATATTTATAGTAAATGAAATGTGAAAATAACATTGATACAGTTGTCATTTTTGTATGTAGTAATTTTAAAAGAAGTGTCATTTTCAAATGTATTATTTGAGCCATAAAACTAGTTAATATCTAAATTTCTTGAAAAGTATTTACAACTAATATAGTAAACACCCTAATGTTTTTATTTAGTAAAAATTTAAAAACAAACTTTAAATTATATGGAATGTTTTATAACATATTAACTTGACTTTTTTCACAATTGTTGATATAAAACAGTTTTTCCCCAAAAAATTAAATTAATTAGTGCTTCATGTAATAATTATATATATGAAATTAGTAATGTTTCAAAAGAACAGATTTATAAGACAATGATGCCAGCAATTTATTACTAGTCATAGAAACAGAAGAATTGTTAGGTTTTGAAAATAAAATTTTGGAAATTAAATGTAGTTAAAGATCTACAGCAAATATTTATTTAAAATAATTTTAAATTTTGTGTTAACTATAGAAACTAGATGGCTGAGGCTGTAAAGGTATTAGTCTGATTCTCTGGGGAGATTCAGAATTGAATATTTGCAGGTAATCCCAGGAATATCTTTGTAGGCAGTCTGTCCTGGATATGTCAGGTGCAGGCCCCATTATGGGCCTGGCAAAAATTCATGATTAAAAGGGTCCTCTTAGAGTCCACAAGGCAGAAAGGATTGGGCCAAAACTGTACAGTGTTTTATTAGAGAAAAACAATTAATAAAACTATCTATCTGATTATTTTTGAGTCTAAAGTCATCTTGAAGTTGAGTTTATCCTAGTGTTTTTTTTTTTTTGGTTTGTTTTTTAATTTAGTGGTTATAGGTTTTTAGAATTAATATCTTTTAAAACATATTTTTACTAATATTAATGGTTACTCTAAGAGAAGTATTACCTTTTCAAATAACTTTTAATGTATTTAGATAATTTTTTAATGATATAGTTATGTAAGTGTAGTTGAATTTTTTAAATAAAAGGCATAAATTTTTTTTTTCTGCTGTTAAACAAATTTGATATTTTCTTAATTTACCTGTTGTAATATAAGCAAAACAAGCAATTATTTATTGCAACATCGACAAAATGCTGGGCTGCAATTTTTAATCATTTTTTAATTTATTTAATTTAAAATATATGTTCTCCCCCTCAAATTTGTAGTGTATTGTCCTGTATATCATACTTTTTCTACTAGCAATGGATTCATGCTGGTCGTCTATGTAACTTCGTTCTGGGAAAAATTTTTAAATTGAAATAACATGACTTCCAGTTTTCATCAGAAGTTCATATATAGTTAATTGGGACTTCCTGCATCTAAGCTTTCCATATCTGGTCTCCGCTTTCATCTAGTTAATTCTGATCTCAAGATTAAGGAATACAGACAGACAGATAACAGTGGGAATTTATGACTCTACAATGCTTTTAAATTGCAACCCAATAAAATTTCATTTATAAAAGATTAATTGTCTTCTATTTCATATTAGTAGAAATGAAAAATTAACTGTTTAAATATGTTAATTCATAAATTTATACAATTGTTTTAGAGATTTTACAGTGCTATTTCATAAAAATGTTATAAGAGATATTTTATCTTTTATTTTTCTATTAACAAATAAGTGCAACAAGAATTTTTAAAAATAATTTTATTATTCAACTAAACAATTATATCAATCATAGTTAATACATTTTTTTATAGATATTACTTAAATCCAATGAATCTTATTTCTCTGTATATCTTAGATGACACCAAATCTAGTTATACAATAATTAAAATTTAATCTGCTTATTCCATAAGCAATGACTCAGATGTCTACATCATATCTGATAACAATCTAATTTAATCTAGCATAAAAAGTTTAAATAATTACTGTAAGTAAAATTAGGGAAATTTCTCTGAAATGATAGGTATGAATTTATTTGCACTTGAATATTGAATAATCACTAATATTTTTAATATACAGTCAACTTTCCTTAAAAAGAACACTCGTTTTTCTTCCTCCTAGCGTTGAAGTCCTGCTTCTATGCAGGGTCCGCTTTCTTGCATGCCCTTCTCCATTTGGTACGGTCCAATGCGTCTACCGGGGTGATGTTTACCCTTCTCATGTCATCTTGCAGTCGGTCCATCCATCTCATTTTGAGGCACCCTCGGGATCGTTGTCCAGGTGGGCTGAGATGTAATGCTGTCTTCGCCACTGAGGAAAAGTATGATATACTGTACAGGGGCAAGACACTACTAATTTGAGGTGGAGAGTATATATTTTAAATTAAATAAATTAAAAATATGATCATAAAATGCAGCCTGGCATTGTGACAATGTCACAATAAATATTTGCTTGTTTGATTTGAAAATCATTCAGAACATTACAGTTGACTCCCCCTATAACGCAGTAGATACGTTCCACTTTATAAGAATTTCGCGTTGTAGGAATCCTTAAATACATGAGCCAATCATAGCCCGGCACGTGTGCAGTTTACGGACTATGGCTGTTTGAAAGGTTTTCTTCCTAAAATTAATCAATTCTAGACTAATTTGACTCAACATTTCCAAAATACGAATAATTTTTTGGGAATAATCCGTATAAACTATGCTATAAATAAAAAATTGTAGAGTTACTTATTGAGTGTGCACCGTTCGATGACGCCATTGCTTAAGCTTGTTTTTGTCGCGGAGCAGTGCACCAAACGGCGGGCGCATTTTCTGATAAGTTATTTTTCTGCGAGAAATTTGTTGAACTTTGGAGACATCATTAATAGAAATAATTTTTATGGCCGTTGAATAAGAAATGTTTCTTTCACAAGAAATGTATAAAATTACAGTACTGTATTAGACTTACAGTACCTAATTTTTTTACTGTACAGACGATAGTAAACTCAACTTATCAGCCTAAACTCTCCATTACATGTAAATAGTTCGGCTGCTCGTTCACTATTGGTCCAGATTCGACCAATCCTGTTGCGACACGAGTTGGCGATGACGTTTTACTGCATTTTACGAGTCTCTTTTAGCATCTTTATACGAATACAGTCGCAATGTTTTTGCCGTGATATATGAATCCGCGTTATAGGGGGGTCGACTGTAATTTGATTTTGTAAATAAATCTAATTTTATTTAACTTAAAATTAAAATATTCTAAATTAATTTACTAAATAGAGATTTTAATTGCCTATTAAACCTTAACTCTCTAAATTATACAACCTTGACCTTGACTCTGAAAATCATTAAATATGAATTTTTGATAAAGCAAATAACTTACTTATCCCCTAGCAATTCATATAATGTGAGCTGACTGTAATATAATATAGTATGTGCCAAAATATACAGTACTTGAAATAAAAAGACAAACATTATTATCTTGTTATCATTTGTGAATTTATTTTTCATGAAAGAAACTAATACACACTATTAGTGTGTTGGTTTACCATAGTATGTGTAATGTAAGTGTTTGAAGTGTGCACTGCTTTGCTATAAACAATGTTCATATCTTTCACACACATTCTCAAACACATCCTGGAACTGGTTCACCAGACATTCCCTTCCTTGACACAATTTTTGACAGAATTCCTTGACAGAATGGCAAAATTTTGTAACAATAGACAGCATAATTATGTTACTTGGTGCTGTCTTATTAAATCTCTCTCAGAATTGTTCTGCCACCTTTTTCAAACTCTGTCCCCCTTCACAATCACTTTCTTATGAGTGGAAATAATAACTCAACTATAATTTTTCATCCATTGAGACCCATTTGCAACAACAAACTGTACAACACAATGTCCTTTTCACTACTGGGAACACATCTAGCTGGAGCTAAGCACCATTGACAAATGCATATGCATGTTCAAGATGATATGAATTTCAGTACTGTATATTTTGGTGCATAATGTACTAATAATATATATACAGTAATACTATTATACTACAATATAATACTATATAATACTACAATAATATACTAATATTTCAGTAATATAATATAAGTCAGAATTTGTCTATTTACAATAAAACGCATACTAAAAAGATTTATTTAAAAGAACAATAAATTCAGTTTTCTGGATTATTGTGACTAACTTTAATTATGGGTTGATTTCATTTATAACAAAGTTGAGTTTTTCTAATTTTATATAATTTTAATTAAACAGACAAAATTAGAAAATAAATTCATTTTATAAATTTCTGTCCTATAAATTCCTATGTGTATCAAAAAATTCACTTGTTATAAACACAAATTTTTTGATACACATTTGTATGAAATTCAAGTAATTTGATAGATAAACAGAAGTTTTTAAATTTAATATTAAGCAGTTATTTTGTAATATTAATGACTAAAACATAAATTATGTTCACTCCAAACATGAAAAAAATAAAATTAAACAACTACAAACCTTTACGGTGCGATATTAAATAAAAAATTATCAAGAAAAAAAGGTCCCACAAACGTTTTCGAACTAAAGTAGGTTCTTCCTCAGGTGAAAAAACTTAAATACGTAAAAAACATTCGATGGAATACAAAATTTGAATGAGATACGATCAACGAAATCCATGAGTTCTACCGCTGACGTCATCAATAGACATGCGCATTCTTCCGATGTAAATGTTTTTAATTTTATAGAATATTTTCTCTGTCATGTATAAGCGTTTCCCACGCTAGGGATAAAGACAATTCATCCTTATTATTAATACACCTGTTGTCTTGGGCCGCTTTATATATAGAAATCGCTTCGATCCATCTTAGATGCTCAGTATGCGGTATGGTGTGGATGATTCTAGCCTCGTTAAATCTTGGATCGATGTCTGGATCCGTAGCATAACGAGCCAGTGCAGTAGTTAGTCTTTCGTGTTGTATGTCAGCCATGTGTTCCTTTATTCTGACACCTAACGAACGCTTAGTGGATCCAATGTATAATAACTCTTCATTACAGCGATGATCATTCAATGGGATGACATATACTCCCGATAGCAAGTGATTGTTGGGAGCATCCTTAGCATTATGGAGTATATTAAACACTGTAGGACATCTCCTGTATGTGATGTTGATGTTCTTCTTTTTGGCAATCTTGGAGTAGAGCTTCTGTAAACACGGGTTGTAAGTGACAGGAACTCTGTCTTTAGGATCCGGTCTGTCTTCTTCTATGAAAAAAATAGATACAAGATATATTAGTATTATTTTCATTTTATTATATCATTTGAAATGAATATATTATATTAACTTGGAAAATGATTGATTAAAAAAAACTTTTTAATCATTGGTTTATACATGTTTTTTAAAAAAAACAAACATATTAAATTTGATGATTTATCAAAATAATCCAGAAAAATACTCTTTTTTGAAATATCTTTTTTACTAAATTATGTAAAGTTAGAGTAAAATAAAAATAAAAATAAATTGTTATTAAATGTTTTAGAGTAACTCAGTTAGAAACCCGAAATTGAGTTGTTATAGATTTGAAAACATTTAAGAAAATTTATTCTTATTTTTATTTATTTGTGAACTCTGTCTTATGCACATTTACTATATTAAATATCATATACAACAAATCATATTATTTATCTATACTGTTATCAAAATCATAATTGTTACATTAGTCTTACTACGGTTGTTTTATGCCAGTGTTGCATGTCATCAGGTAGCATATAAAACAAAATTTCACATAAATTTGTGCTTTATTCCAAGAAGTTCCAGATATTTACCTAGACATGTGTACTGTAACCATTTACAATTACCAGAAAAATATTAAAACGTTTAAAATACTTTACTTATGTTTTTACTGTAATGAATAACATTTTAGTATGATATTTCAGTACATACAGGATAAAGTTTTATTATACTGTAGAGTTCACTAATTAAGAAAAATATTTGGAAATCAGCATATTCACTATAATAAGTAGTAATCAATAGTTCTGGCATTCCAAACATACAGCACTACTTTAAAAGTCAGATTCAGTGATGCTGGGAGGGGATTAACTGAATCACTTACAATCTGCCTAAACATGAAACTATGTATAGTAATCTCATGTAAAACAAGATCCTATTATATATTCAATTATAAATTATAATTTATAGATTTATTTAGCCTCTCAGTGCACTTGGTGTCAGCTGTAAATATTCACAGAAAAAACACACATTGTCTATTGGCATTACAGTATTTAATAAATAAACATTAAATAACACCACACCTTTCTTACTTTTTTAGCAACAATGTAATATAATTAATAAACATTTTTGGTCCCTTTTTAGGGGCCTGCCTCAGTTATTTTACACAAATTCAAAAGATTGAAGGATGTATTGTGTATTCCAAAATGGAATGTTTGAATACACAGTATTATTATGTTATTTAAACATAAAATAGAAAAATATTTACTGTTAAAACTTAATATTCAAATTCTAAACTTTTTTTAGTTAAACTGTGTTCTAAATTTTAAATTCTTTGTAAACTTGATGAAGATAGCAATACATTATTGAAAGTACTTGTATTTATTTCTTAAATATTGTAATGTCAATAGATAGTGTATATATATTTATTTTTCTTGATGCAGTATAATCTTGGTAATCTGGCCATTTGTTAGTTTAACACATCAAGTAATTCAATACTAGTTGACTCTCAGGTATTACTAGCACTGTTGCCAAGTTCTAGACAAGCTTCCCATTGTTCAGATTCCAGTTTCCATTAAATTTGAACATTAAAAATTGTGATATTGAGTCTGAGCTCAAACACTTGAGCACTTTATTAAAGATTGTTAGCTTGTTATCTTAGGCTGCTCAAAAAGTAAGAAAGGTAGGCTGCTCATCTTATAACACAATACCATATAAATATGAAAATCTTTCTGCCAAAGTTTTCTGCCAAAAAGACTACCTCTCTCTAAATTTCCCATGGTTGCTTCAATTTCCCTCTAAATTTATTGGAAATTTCAACTTGGCAACACTACCAGCAACAACAGTGCACTTGGATGACAAAACAGCAGAAGGCAAAAATTAATTTGAAAATTATTTTAAAAGGATTGCTGATTAATTTAATAACCTAAAATACAGTAATGCATGATTAGAAAGAAATTGTGAAAGAAAATGGTCTATATATATATTTTTTCAATTAAAACAATGTATTGAAATCAAATAAATGAACAAATGTTTTCTTTCCAAATGATTAAATTGTTGAATTCACCTTACTTCTAAACACTTCCAGCCCAATAAACAATATGTCAAATTACCAAGATTATACTATATATGAATATTTATTTTAGTTATTTGAGTTCCAGTAGATTTTATTATTATTTATTTTTAGAATGTATTATTGTATTAAAATTTGAAAAATTCTGCTGTTTCTTTGAATTAATTTTGTATATTGTGTTGTTTATAAAAGTTAAGAAATTTATTAGAACTTTTCAAATTAAAAAAATTGGATAATTGTTCTTGTTGCAGTAAGAATTTGCTTTTTTAAATAATGGAAAATGCTGATGAATGAAATTAATTTTTTTTTTTTTACTTGAAAGATTTAGGAATGTATCTTAAAAACCTATAAATTTAATTAATACAAAGTAAACATTTTAATATTTAATTATAATAATTTCAGTTGATTGTTTAGTACACAAATTCTATCAATGTTTTTACTTAAAATAATTTTTTGAGAAATGACATATATTGATAAATTATGAAACTATTTTTGGCATAAAATAGTAAATCTTTAAAATTCTGCTTATACTATCATAATATTTTACAATATATAATAATATCCTTAAGATTTCAAAATATATTCTTTATTTAATTGATAACATTTTAAAAGATGAACAATCATGTATAAGTAAGTGTATTAATAATTTACTGGTTAATATTGCTGATTCTATTATATCTTATGCATTTGCAGAAACTATAATAATTGACAGTTATTACAGTTTTTATATTTAATATGTAAAAATATATTTTATATTTATTTTATCTTTTGTATCCTCTACTACAGCAGTGATTTTCAAATAGTGTGTCATGGCACACTGGTGCACTGCAAAAAATGGTTAGGTGTATCACAAATATTATGAAAGTATATTATAAAATGAGAGGAAATACATTTATATAAATGTTTATTACATCCATGATTAATTACTTAATAGCTATATTCTAAATCCTAGTGTAATAACAACTATTATTGTACAAAGCTATTTGTAGCTTAAAATATATTAATGTATTTTTAATTTTACAAACAAGTGCACCAGAAAAGTTTTGTTTTACAATGCACCATAGGGAAAAACTTTTGAGAACCACTGCTCTGCAGAGAATGACTTTAAATGTTTGAATAAAGTATTTACTTATTTTGTTGACAGAAAATGTTCATAATAAAATAACTGAAAATTATTTGTTACATTTTGACATAAAAATTGGATATTGTACATTAGACAACTGGACAACCAATTCGACAAATAAATCATTTCTTTAAAATTTCTTCAATATTGATATAAGAACAGTTACATATTTTATCTGATTATCATCAATAAGAAACTTTTTTACTTTTCACTATTACCTCTTTCTAATTATGTAGTTAATCATTGTTTAGCAAATTTGCATAATTAACTTTTAAATAACAAGTTTTCATGAAAAACAAATCTTCAATTATTAGGATATTTTAAAATTTTATTATTTATATATAAATTGATTTAAGATGTAAATTAATCTAAATATATAAAATTACTTGTATAAAAAATTAATTTTTATACAATTATAAATTTAACTGACTGACTGATTAGGTTCAACAGTTTGCTCTGGGTGATGATGAATCAAAGAGGTGAAATTTGGTACACAGTTAGGGTACGTCATGAAAATGCACACTTAAGAAGGGATTTTTTGAAATTTCCCTGCAGAGGGGAGAGGGAGAGGATTAAGGCTTAACCTGAAAACTGCTTCTATTGTACTATTTTAGATGCAATTTTTTTTTGTTTTCAACTAAATTATTTATTGCAACATCGAC
>NW_019384475.1:961150-1003592 GCF_000671375.1 Centruroides sculpturatus
ATATATATATATATATCTAACTGATAATACAAGAGAAATCATAAATATATATGTGTTAGTTTATTACCTTTATGCTGTGAAAGTTCCATTTTATTAATATTTTGTTCCAGGAGAAGATATATTAGAAGAAAACAGACTAGGAAGAAAAGAAAAATCTAAACAATGTCCCATTTGCAGAAAAGTATTCAGTTATCATAGTCGACTAATCACTCATCTAAATAGACATTCATCTTGGAAAGAGAATTGTAAATGTGAAATTTGTGGCAAATCTTTCAAATGGAGAAGCAGTCTTCATTCTCATATGAAGACTCATAAAGGACCTCTTCCATATACTTGTCATTTGTGTCTAAAAGCATTTGGATATTTATCTTTATTAAAGCATCACTTAAAGCTGAAGCATCCATTTTCTTTATATTAATTATCTTCTTTTAGTTAAATGATTTAATATTTGATTAATTAAATATTGTGATAAAAATTTAATCAATCTTAATGAAAACTTTTTATTTATTTTGTTGTATGTATATAATATTATATATTATTTATTATATTTTAACAGAATGTCTTCTTTTAGTAAAAGAATCTGAATTATTATTAAATGATCTTAAGTTAATTGCTGTAATTATAAGATTTTCTCATTAAGCCAAATATATATCTATAAAAACATGAAGTTTTATAAAAGAAATAAATTTTTTTCCAATTATTTTAAGAATATGTGAGTGTGAAAATTCCATTTTTAATAATTACAACAGATATAGATAGATAGATGTGCACATCACTAGTTATACATATAATTGAAAACTGAAAAACAGGAAAAAAAGAGTTAAGGCTTTATGTATTAAAATTTTCTTTTTACTTATTCTTGTCTTACCTATTAAACTGAGAATATTAAATATAATATATTAGATAAACACTTTTTACTTCATGAAGTGCTAGAACAAATATGAATTACTAAAATATTTATGAAAGTTGAACAATTTTATTAATAAGATCTTCCATGTTTATCCAAAATAAATCAGTCATTAGATAAAGTCCTCTGTATTATTTGAAGATTTTACAGTTATAATGGAATCTTAGTGATTTTGATATAATAAAATATGAATCATCTGATTAAATGACAAGGATTTCATACTTTCTTCCTGTCTACAATTGGCATTAAGCAATGACCTTTTTTCCTTATAATACAGCATTAATTACTTATATGAAACAACAAATTATATTTCTTAATGTAGAACAAATTATAGAACAAATTATATATTTTTCAATTCACATTCAGTATTAAGTATAAACTAAAAATTATTATTTACACATTGTAAAAGTCAATTGCAAAAGTCAAAAAAATTTTGTCTTATTGCAGTGATTTAAATGAAAATACAAAACTTGAATTGAGTCATACTAAACTGCTATTTAAAATACATGAAAAACTTTTAGCAGCAAGGAGTGTTCATTCACAATATTTGAAGAGTATTCAAATTCTAAAACTTTTGACCTGAAGATCTGTAGAAAGGATTGAAAATATTAGTTCTTCCATTTGTGATTATTTACTGGAGTTTACAGAAAAAATATATTTCTTATTGATTATACTTACACAGATGAGTCCTAGTCAATTTTTTGTCTCTTCACATGCTGTACGAGATGTACATTTAATAAAAAATTTTTTATTAAATGTAATTATTAATTTTGATTTTGCTGTGCTACCACTAGAGGACTTCTGTAACTATTTTACATTTTTTGCGATGAATGGTAGCCTATAAAGAAAGGTTGACTTTGTCGATGGAATTGTTATTGCCTCATACAGCGTGTGAAGGGACAAAAAATGGAGTAGGACTCATCTGTGTATGTATAGCCAATAAGAAATATATTTTTTTTATAAATGTCATTTGTCCTGGCAAATTTTTTATTAAATTTACTGGAGTTATTTATGGTTCTTTAAGGTGTTTTATGCTGAGGAGACAGTGAATGTGAATGACTACTGGACACTATGTTTGTTTTTATTCTAGAAAATTCAATGCTAAATCTTGCAAAATTTGCAAAAACCACACGGAAAAAATTTTTAAAATCAGTCAATGTATTTCACCATTTCTCTGTAATGTTTCATATTGTCCTTAAATATGTGAGCATACTACAATGAGACAAACTTGAAGAACACTGTGTCAAAAAATTGTCATAATCTTACAATTCCAGTCTTTTCTAACTTTCAATGTTAAAATTATAAAATTTTATAGTCATATCTGCTAATAATTTGTTATTTATCTAATTAACCTGTTATTTGACTATAATTCTAAAAAGCTGTTTGTGAAAATGCTAAGTAGTTTTTAAATATTCATTATTTTAAAAAATTCAAAAAATTGGAATACTTAAAATTAATATTCAAAATTGGAATACTTAAAATAATAATTATTAGAATTACATGTTGATACATAGCTGTATTGTTTAAGATGTTCTGACACCTTTGATGTAAAAATCTCTCTTTTAGGAACTATGAACCTAGAATTAGAAAAATTATGCAAATTTTACAAAATGAAGGTAAATCCCAATTGGAAATTGCCAAAATTATTAACTGTTTACAATATACAGTATCAAAAATCTTAAAACTAATGAATTTGGAAAAGAAAATTGTAAATAATCATCAAAATTGTGGAAGAAAATGCTCAACAAATTCAAGAGATGATTATAAACTAAAGGCAATAGTAAGGAAAGAAAAAAATCATTTCAAATCAAGCAGATACTATAATATATACTATATTCTGTGTGGAAAAAGGAAAATGTAGATGTGTCCCACAGCATAACATTTTGTAGACTTTATAAAATGAATTTGTTCCAAAATACAAACCACTTTTCTCTAAGAAGCAAAGATAAACAAGTTCAGTGGTATAAACAGTATATTAATTGAACCTCTGAAGATTGGAATAAGATTATCTTTAGTGTCAATCAAGGTTTTTGTGTATGTTATGATGATCAGGGTGTACAGTACATATGCGGAGAACCAAAGAAGCCTTTCATCCTTCCACACAAACAACATGTCAAATATCCACACTAAAACATGCAACTCATATCTTTACACCCTGTATCTACAGGATGTAAAGATGTGAGTTGCATGTTTGCAAGACATATGTTGATTTACTGCTATACCTGAGTATACAGTGTACAATGTAGGGTAATAGGCAATAAACATAAAAAGGAAAAAAAAACAAAGCAATTTAAGGACTTTACATTTTTTGATTTTTTACAGGTGAGGAAAATTATTTATTTCAGGGTCTTACAAGCTTCTTGATACACCGACAATTATACCTATATCCATATACCCTATACAGACTTAATTCACGTGTAACACATATATATATCTACGCGCTATTCTAATATCTCTGTGAGGGATAGTACAAACAAAGAACAAAACAAAATGGTCTTACATGTGTCCTTCGTTAATTGGGAAGGAATGTATATTCAATTTGCATCAACGTCTTGCTCCTAGACCTGGATGAAATTGGATTCTTATTCTTTCTTCAAACTGTCCACTCTCTTCTCCTTTCAACCATGTGCTTAAACACCCGCACCTCACGTAAACGAAGTATCCGGCCAAGTCCTAAGAGCAAAAAGTACTCCTCTCAGGTGAAACACCTCCATTTATATTTCTCCTTGTTTGACGTCACGAATCGCAACCAATCATCCAGTCCCGCGGGTTTTACAAAAATGTGGTGCCTGAGCACAAACGGAACAGGCGCGAAAAATTACAAAAAAACAAAAAAAACAAACAGATTAATTTAAGTGGCAGATCACTATATATATAAGCTATAAGGTCTGTCCCAAAGTCTAGGGAAAATTATTTTTCATGAAAAACTTTAAAATACTGAACCTTTGATTGATTTAATAAGACAAATGATGTCACAGTGCATCATACTAAATATCATTAAAATGATAAATTTAAAAATTGAATAGTTATTAGATTTCTTAGAATAATAAAAATTTTGTTAGGTTTTGCTGTCCCAAAAGTTTAGATAATACTGTAATAATATTTTATTTGTTTCTGAGTAAATTACTACACAAATTCATAATGAATGACATCAGTTATGACTATTAACTATAAATTTGTGTGAAATCTTGTTTTTATAATGGTTATTTTTGAAATTAACAAAGAAATAACAGAAAAATCAAGATTCCCAAAGAAAATCAATGTTTTTCAGAAAAAGTGACTGAAATTTGGAGATTGAAAGCAAGTGGACATTCATTTACTGAAATTTTAAGCAAAATATGTCATTCAGCTTCAAGGATAAAGTTTTGGCAAGAAATGAAAATTTTAATCCAGCAACATGTTCAGGTCAACCTAAAGTAACATCACCCACAGAGGAAAGATGTATTATTAGACTGGTATCTAGACAAAATTTATCAGTTAGACAAGTTTTAAGAGAGTCTTAACTTAAATATTTCTAAAAATACTGTGTACAGAATAATAAGGAAAAATTCTAATATTAAACTAACAAGGATGTGTAAAAAACGACCTCTCAAACCTGAACATCTTGAAGCAAGATTGAAATAGGCCATAAACTACATTCAGTGGAAAGATGAATGGTTAAGTACATTCTTCAGTGATGAAAAAAAGAACTTAGATGATCCTGATGGCTGGAATTACCAGTGGCATGATCTGAGAAAAGAAGATCAAATGTTTTACAGCAGACAACAATGTGGTGGTTCTCTAATGGTGTAAAGAGCATTTGGATTCAATGGAATTTCCAATCTAGCATTTATTTCTAGATGCCAGACTTCATAACATTATCAAGATACCTTAGAACATCTCCTTCCTATGGCAGAAATGATAGGTTTTATCTTTTGTATCCTCTACTACAGCAGTGATTTTCAAATAGTGTGTCATGGCACACTGGTGCACTGCAAAAAATGGTTAGGTGTATCACAAATATTATGAAAGTATATTATAAAATGAGAGGAAATACATTTATATAAATGTTTATTACATCCATGATTAATTACTTAATAGCTATATTCTAAATCCTAGTGTAATAACAACTATTATTGTACAAAGCTATTTGTAGCTTAAAATATATTAATGTATTTTTAATTTTACAAACAAGTGCACCAGAAAAGTTTTGTTTTACAATGCACCATAGGGAAAAACTTTTGAGAACCACTGCTCTGCAGAGAATGACTTTAAATGTTTGAATAAAGTATTTACTTATTTTGTTGACAGAAAATGTTCATAATAAAATAACTGAAAATTATTTGTTACATTTTGACATAAAAATTGGATATTGTACATTAGACAACTGGACAACCAATTCGACAAATAAATCATTTCTTTAAAATTTCTTCAATATTGATATAAGAACAGTTACATATTTTATCTGATTATCATCAATAAGAAACTTTTTTACTTTTCACTATTACCTCTTTCTAATTATGTAGTTAATCATTGTTTAGCAAATTTGCATAATTAACTTTTAAATAACAAGTTTTCATGAAAAACAAATCTTCAATTATTAGGATATTTTAAAATTTTATTATTTATATATAAATTGATTTAAGATGTAAATTAATCTAAATATATAAAATTACTTGTATAAAAAATTAATTTTTATACAATTATAAATTTAACTGACTGACTGATTAGGTTCAACAGTTTGCTCTGGGTGATGATGAATCAAAGAGGTGAAATTTGGTACACAGTTAGGGTACGTCATGAAAATGCACACTTAAGAAGGGATTTTTTGAAATTTCCCTGCAGAGGGGAGAGGGAGAGGATTAAGGCTTAACCTGAAAACTGCTTCTATTGTACTATTTTAGATGCAATTTTTTTTTGTTTTCAACTACATTTAGTCTTCATTGAGTTCCTAGCTGTATTAAATTGATAACATTTCAGACATTGTTATAAATATTTTTATATATTTCAATTTTTTAACCAAATGTTCGAAACATTTTAAATTTGAATTTGTTATTGCATATTGGTTTGATTATAGAATGATTGTAAATGTTCCAGAAAATTGATCAAATTGAAAACAGTTCATTTGATTCTCAGCAATTCTCATCATTCTCAGCAGTAGATATTATATAACAATTACTATGATTGTTGAAATACTGAATATAAATGGGGTTTGCTTGCAAAATCTGCGCAGGCAAAGTCGCAGGTAACAGCTAGTTTTTTTATATATACTTATGTATTTTGTAATTAAATATTGAAGAAGTAAATAATTAATGTTAAAATTCTTTTCATGAACAGATTAAAAAACAACAACATACAAACATTTTGCATAAATTGTATGGTTAGTTTAAATAATAACAAATCAAATATTTGAATGAGTTATTTTTTGGTTAANTAACAAGGATGTGTAAAAAACGACCTCTCAAACCTGAACATCTTGAAGCAAGATTGAAATAGGCCATAAACTACATTCAGTGGAAAGATGAATGGTTAAGTACATTCTTCAGTGATGAAAAAAAGAACTTAGATGATCCTGATGGCTGGAATTACCAGTGGCATGATCTGAGAAAAGAAGATCAAATGTTTTACAGCAGACAACAATGTGGTGGTTCTCTAATGGTGTAAAGAGCATTTGGATTCAATGGAATTTCCAATCTAGCATTTATTTCTAGATGCCAGACTTCATAACATTATCAAGATACCTTAGAACATCTCCTTCCTATGGCAGAAATGATAGGTGGTCCAAATTGGACAATGCTCCCATTCATTGTTCAAATTCAACCAAAAATGGCTTCAGAATCAAAATGTGAATGTTACGAAATGGCCTGCAAGAAGTCCTGACCTAAATCCAATAGAAAACTTACGTGGAATCATGGTAAGACAGGTGTATGCAGATGGTCATCAGTTTTCCAACGTTACAGAACTTAAATATGCAATTGACGATTCATGGTATAACATGAAACCAAAATTGTTACAAACTCTTGTGAATTCAATGCCAAAATTGTTTGTTTGATGTTATTAAAAATAATGGAAGCACAATTAGCCATTAAAAATTTTTTTGATGTAATTTTTGAAATTTACCTAAACTTTTGGGACAACAATGTTTAGCAAAATTTCTATTTTTGTAAGATTCTTAATAACTATTAAATTGTTAAATTTATGTTTTTAATGATATTTAATGTGATGTATTGTGATTTCATTTCACTTATTAAATCAATCAAAAGTTCAGTACAGTAGAACCCCTCTAGTCCACCCTCGGCTAGTCCGTCACTCCGGTTAATCTGACCATGGTTGGAGTCGAGAAACTTGTCCCGACTCGTCAGTGACTCGCTGTCCATGGCGTTCTTCTGTGTTTGTTACAGTCTATGTTTTACATTGTGTGTACATGTACAGTTTTGTGTGTTTTTTTTCAACATGTCAGGAGTGAAACGTAAATACATTACTCTTTCATTAAATGAAAAATTAGCAGTGCTACAAAGACTGGACAAAGGGAAGATTGTTTATTTTACTTTTTTCTGATAATCTGAATTTTTTTGCGTTCCAACCATACCCCCAGTACCAAAGGTGACGGATTACAGGGGTTATACTGTATCTTAAAAGTTATTCAAGAAAAATCATTTTACCTAAACTTTCAGGACAGACCTTATGACAACTATTGATATTAAAGGTATCGTAAATTTCTCAGGATACAGAGTTGCTAAAATACTTCTTGATTCCTTCAAAAGGAGAGTTTTATTTAGATGAAATGTTATTTTCTAACCAGATGCCTGTAGAGAATCTATGGGTAATAATGAAACAAACTAATGGATGAAAAAATCTTCAAAATTAAAAGAAAAATTGAAAAATTTGATCTGAGATTATATCTGATGATTATCAGAAATTAATTGATTCAATGCCACAAAAAATTTGTGATGTAATTAAAAACAAAGGTTATCCAATTAAGTATTAAACAAATTTTCAAATATTTTTTCATAAAGTATTAATACAGTATGAATTATTCTGAAATAAACATGTGTTCCAATTTTTGAATTTCTTAAAATGATGAATATTAATTTTGCATTTTCACATACAGTTCTTTTTTTAAAGTACAGTAGAGCATCGATTATCCAACCCCCGATTAACCGTCACCTCGGTTAACCGACCGCGTTCTAGTCGGCAAATTCAAATGTCCGCTAGTGATGTAGCACTACAATATTTGGCTATGTCTTGGCTACTTTAATATTATTTTTGTTAAATTTTTGCATGTTTCAGCTGGAAACACTGGCTCGACCATGAAAGGGAGGCCCGTATTTAAGCGAGGCTTAATTTTCTAATTACTAGTGGTGGCTTGTTTTGTGATCAATAAAATAATTTAAAAATAATTTTTAACAATACAATAGCGACGATTATTAGTTTAAAAAAATTTTGTTAGGCTTACCATTGATGAAAATTCAATGTGAAGTTGGTTAATAGCAATATACTAATATACTAATTACATGGGACTACACTAATAATGTATTTTTTATACTTTTCGGTTATCCGACTTTTCAATTATCCAACCAACCCCAGTCCCCAATTGAGTCGAATGATCAATGCTCTACTGTATAGTCAAATAACAGGTTAATTAGGTATGTAACAAATTATTAGCTGATATGACTTAAAATTATAAAAATTTTAATATTTAAAGTTAGAAAAGACTGGAATTGTAAGATTATGACAATTTTTTGACTCAGAGTTGTGTACGTATATATGTGTTAACTCTGCAGAGCCACCATAGGTATTACATATATTTACAGAAATACTCAGCAAAAGCTTTAATTAAGTTGGTGAATGCCTTACAAAGTTAAGACTTTTGCTCACTTGTATAATTTTTACAATTGAATTAAGTTCAGTTTTTCTAAAAATTACCTAGCACTTTACCACTTCTTTCAGCAGTTATTTTCTTAATAATACTAATGTTTTTGGCCTCAGAAGCCTTATTCAGGTGTGTGTACAGAATAATTTCAAATAAGCATCCAAAATTTTAATGAAATTTTAAAACAGTCAATGATATTGGAGTATTCTATGCATTTGGAAAGTTTAAACTGGTCTAATACTACTGTATTAAGAAAATAATTACTGGAAGAAGTGGTAAAGTGCTAGGTAATAAGTTTTACAAAACCTTTCACTCTTTTTCTAACAGTTTCTTAATCTATAAGAGAACAAATGCAAAAACATTTGTTCTCTTACAGATTAAGAAACTTCTAGAAAAAGAGTGAAAGGTTTTGTGAAATTTACTTAAATGCTAGGTAATTTTTAGTTGTCTCAATTGCTTAGTGATTAGGAATAACTTGATCTAAAATATCGTATGTTAATTATTTCAGAAAGCATAAAACAACATAGGAAATGACAACTGCTTGTTGACTGTTATTTTCTTTTTATTGTGTATTTGAAGAAAAATTAGGATATTATAAAACAATATGATAATGACAAAAATACATTATTGATATATTTTTTCTGCAATACTTTAACATCATAACTGTGCCAAATTGTTCATAACTTCCATTGATGATAGGGATGATAAGATGTTTTGAAGCCTTACATTTGTAGAAAGCAAATATTTAGAATGAGTCTCACTTTCTATATTTAAGTCTGAGACTGAAAAGAAATATTCCACAGTTAGTATTTGTGATTAAATGTCACTAAACTGCTTATCAAACAGTAATATTTACTTCAGGATATCAGTTACATGGATTTTGAATCCATTTTCAAAAATTTCATACAAATTTTACACTATGTTAATGGTTTGTTTTGAATACATTCAATTTATTTTTATAAAAGATGATTTAATAAAAAATTATATTGGATAATTCCATGTAATAATACTATTTGGCTAAGACAATTACTGCTGCTATTGAAATAATTATAATTATTGTTCTTTTAATACTGATACACATCCAAATCTGAATGTCAAATTGATTTTTGAAAAAAACAAAGATTCAAATGAAAATTTAAAATTTAGAACAATTTATTATTACTATAGATAAAATTTATTATTTTACTAAAAACTAGTAGAAGAATATAACAAAGTATAGTAGAAACTCAATTTAATGTTTTTCAAGAAAAAATATATCAAATCATAGAATATCAAAACCCAAATAACCTTAAAAAACATTCCAGAACAAACAAATAAATGAGCATTTATTCTTCATTTGGAATGGAGTAGGGTGAAACAAAACACATATTACCAGTAAAATGCTTCTATGAAAGCCTTTATTTCGTACAATGTAAAACGATTGGCACCTGTAGATGTTTTTACACAAAGGTAATGACAGCTTAACACAACTGTTAAGCTATCATTTGAAAGTAATTAATGATATTTGTTTGTTTGCAGTTGAGAATTTGGTATGTCTTAATCTTATGTCTGGACTGCGAAATCTGTAGTGAACTTTGAAAACTGACGTGACAGTACTTTTGCTTGTAATGCCAATCTGCAAGCTCAACAGGTTTTCAAGACTACAAAATATGGCATCTTCTCACTATCACAAGATGATAGAATAATCTTGATAATTTGTTGAACTTTTATAATTCAATTGACCATATGAACAATAAATACAGTACTGGTACATTTCTTTTTTCAGAAAATGTTATTTAAGATGAAAATTTGTCTAGGGGTTGAGTTTTTGATTCATTAAATCTAAAAAAATGTGCAGAATTGAAAGACATTAATTGCTGTAACATTTACATTGTGGTTTATTAGATTTGAAGGGACCAGTGAAAAAATATGTTGGTTACAAAATCATGTTACATCAGAAATGAAATTGAGTTTCTACTATATTATTCATTTAAAGGTAAAGACTATTTTGTATTTTGAAGGAGATCTGTTAATGGATCAATACTATATTGAAATAGAGAAGCTCCCCAAAATTATAGCATCCCAAATTTAGAAATGCACTTAATTGAAAAAAATAGAAGCATATGAGTGTCTAAAAGTCTGTTTAAAAAAATAATAAATAAATAAAAAGTAAATAAAAAAAAACCATATAAATTCTGAGAAATTAGAAATTGAAAATTATGCTAAAGTGTATAATAATGTTTCTGCTTCAAAGTGAACCAAAGCAAATATAGAAATGGAAATAGAAAAAGATTTAGAAAAGCTGTTAGAAACTGTTCACATCAGAAAAAGGTCAAAAGTTTGTAATCTAAAATTATATTTTTTTTTTTTTTTTTTTTTTTTTTTTTTTTTTTTTTTTTTTTTTTTTTTTTTTTTTTTTTTTTTTTTTTTTTTTTTTTTTTTTTTTTTTTTTTTTTTTTTTTTTTTTTTTTTTTTTTTTTTTTTTTTTTTTTTTTTTTTTTTTTTTTTTTTTTTTTTTTTTTTTTTTTTTTTTTTTTTTTTTTTTTTTTTTTTTTTTTTTTTTTTTTTTTTTTTTTTTTTTTTTTTTTTTTTTTTTTTTTTTTTTTTTTTTTTTTTTTTTTTTTTTTTNCAGCATTAGCCTGAAGCGTTCGATTTCGTAAATATGGCATTCATATAATATGTGCTGTACAGTTTCAGCTTTACCACTTGCGCAGGAGCAGAAGGTACTGCTGGCCAAATTACGTGCCGCTAGATAGCAATTGAAATTTCCATGACCAGTTAGTATTTGAGAAAGAGAATACGAAAAGTTATTAATTGGATTCCTGAGAAAATCATAAATTGTTGGGTAGAACATCTTGGTGACATTCCCTTTAGTCGAAGAGGTCCATGACTGGTTCCATTCTAAAATAAGATGGTCATAAATAATCCTTGTCAGAGTGTTCCTAGAATAAGGCTGTATAGTCAGAGGTAGGTTTTCATCTTTAGAAGCATCCTTTGCTGCAGTATCTGCCATCTCATTGCCCACCACACCTGCATGACCTGGGACATAGAAGAATTTATCTAAAATTATATACAATATTATAAATTTACTGTGTTTTTTTTCTTTTATTATCAGTAAAATAAAAAAAAACACTCTTGATATAAAAATAGCTTTTTGTCATATCTTAAAAAGATAATAATGTGCACTCCTAATTTGAGAAACATTGTATATTTTAACTTTTCCAGTAGTGTGTGTATTTGACTTCAGGTATCCAAGGTATAAGAACATTTGTGACATTCTTATATCTATACTCATAACCAAGGATCCATAGTTAACAGTTAGAAGTTAACCAAAAATATTTACATACTATAAGTAAAGAGGATTACTGATTAACTTCTAACTCTTGATTCTTGATTGTGAATACAGTTGTTAGATATCAACTTTCTTTAATTAAAAATCCCTAGTTCAGGAATGGCAAACCTTTTTAAGTCTGTGTACTATATTATATACATAATTATTTTTAAAACAATTTCTGTGCACTGAAATTTCAAACAACTGCTTAAAGAAATGAAGTGAATATAATGAAATGAAAATAAATTTAAAAAGAAATGATGGTTGAGAAATGGATGAAGATATACTGAGTTAAACATAAAATTATAAAAATCTGAAATTTATACAGTAAAAACATATTATGTTACATTCCAGAAATTTTTTTTGACATGTCCCATTGGGCCTGCATGTTTATAAGTTTTCCATCCCTGACCTGGTATGGAAAGCTTATAAACATGCAGGCCCAATGGGACATTGAATGCATCTATAAGTATATTTGTTTGCATTCATCTATAAACAATTTGTTTTTAAACAGCATATAATGTACAGTAGAACCTCGATTATCCGCCCCCCGATCAACCGACCCCTCGGTTAACTGACCGTCCTAGTTGGCAAATTTCAAATGTCCGCTAGTAATGTGGCGCTACAATAGCAACGATTATTATTTTAAAAAATTTTTGTTAGGCTTAACATCGATGAAAATTCAACTCAAAATAGGTTAATAGCGATATACTAATATACTAATTACATGGGATATAATAATATACTACACTAATAATGGATTTTTTCATACTTTTCGGTTATCCGACTTTTCAATTATCCGACCAACCCCAGTCCCCAATTAGGGCGGATAATCAAGGTTCTACTGTATATTTATCTCTACAAAGAAAGATAGGTGTTTAACCTTAAACTTTGAAAAATCGATATATAGAATTTTTTTAAAATGTCTGTCTATTTAAAAAAATGTATGCATCTTGCTTATTATTGACAATGATTTCATTTTAAATCTTGATTCAAATGATTTAATGATTTTATTATGCTTCTTCTAACTCTTTAAATGGTATTTTTTTTGTATTAATTAAGTTTCAGTTTTCTTTATAAATTGGACTTAAAATTCGAAAAAATAATATTTAAATTGAATGGTTTATGATATAATTAAACTTAACTTGCAATTTAAAATCTATATTTTGTATTTAATGGTGTATGGTTCCTGAAAAAATCCATTATATATTATGAAAATGTACACATTAAAATTATTAATAACTTTTAAAGTACAACATTGAAGATAATGTTAGAGTTATTATTTTTCATACTTGCATGAATATTTAAACTTTCTATTCATAATTTTACATTATTATTTTAGAAAATAGATTATAGAAAATAACATTTTAAAAAGTAGACTAAATCTGCAGGTAAAATACTTTATAAAATTGCCATTCTGATGTTGAAAATTAACATCTACAGTTATGAGAAAACATATTGCTCTATATTTATTAAAAACATAAGTTTTATAATTATTGTAGTTACAGCAAGTTGGTTAAATTTGGCATCAAAATCACTTTGCCTAAATACATTAACTCAATTAAAAATTGAATTTTGACTATTTACAAAAAATTTTTTTAATTTTCGAGTCTATCTTTCATCCTTTTAACACACCACAGAAGTAACAGTATATTGGCTTGGATGAACTTCCACAGAACACGTGATAAATTATAACGAAACATTATAATCGTTATAATTTATCACGTGTTCTGTGGAAGTTCATCCAAGCCAATATACTGTTACTTCTGTGGTGTGTTAAAAGGATGAAAGATAGACTCGAAAATTAAAAAAATTTTTTGTAAATAGTCAAAATTCAATTTTTAATTGAGTTAATGTATTTAGGCAAAGTGATTTTGATGCCAAATTTAACCAACTTGCTGTAACTACAATAATTATAAAACTTATGTTTTTAATAAATATAGAGCAATATGTTTTCTCATAACTGTAGATGTTAATTTTCAACATCAGAATGGCAATTTTATAAAGTATTTTACCTGCAGATTTAGTCTACTTTTTAAAATGTTATTTTCTATAATCTATTTTCTAAAATAATAATGTAAAATTATGAATAGAAAGTTTAAATATTCATGCAAGTATGAAAAATAATAACTCTAACATTATCTTCAATGTTGTACTTTAAAAGTTATTAATAATTTTAATGTGTACATTTTCATAATATATAATGGATTTTTTCAGGAACCATACACCATTAAATACAAAATATAGATTTTAAATTGCAAGTTAAGTTTAATTATATCATAAACCATTCAATTTAAATATTATTTTTTCGAATTTTAAGTCCAATTTATAAAGAAAACTGAAACTTAATTAATACAAAAAAAATACCATTTAAAGAGTTAGAAGAAGCATAATAAAATCATTAAATCATTTGAATCAAGATTTAAAATGAAATCATTGTCAATAATAAGCAAGATGCATACATTTTTTTAAATAGACAGACATTTTAAAAAAATTCTATATATCGATTTTTCAAAGTTTAAGGTTAAACACCTATCTTTCTTTGTAGAGATAAATATACAGTAGAACCTTGATTATCCGCCCTAATTGGGGACTGGGGTTGGTCGGATAATTGAAAAGTCGGATAACCGAAAAGTATGAAAAAATCCATTATTAGTGTAGTATATTATTATATCCCATGTAATTAGTATATTAGTATATCGCTATTAACCTATTTTGCGTTGAATTTNCTCAGCTATGTTTGGATAGTGAGTGTTGGTAAACTCCTGAACCTCTCCCCATTTGACAAGGAACTTTTTGTCAACTTTCACTCCTTCTGATGATGTCTTGCTTTGTTTCAATTGAAATCACCTTTCTGTTTTTTTAGAAACCAAGATTTTCACAACACTTGAATAAATGTAAATACCCTGCACTGAGGTGATGTACGTAATAAACAAGGGAGCAAGCCGAATCTCAACAGGAGCTCTATACTTCAGATATACTAATAATATATTTTAATAATACTAATATATTAAAAAAATAGCAGATTGTCATTGGCAACGGCAAAAGAGTGGAAACATCATTCGCACTTGTTCGAAGAAAGTCCATTGTTCATCTCACGTAACTGCCGAACGGAAAGTCCGTTGTTCGCAGCAAGTCCGTTGCTCGAGTTATGTAACGGTCAAACAGAAAGTCCGTTATTCGAGGCGTACGTTATACGAGGCACCACTGTATATATATGTGAAAATATGATATAATGATGTTGTAAAAGTAGATATAATATAGATATATAGTATATTGTTTAATTCAGACAGAGTTCTGATACATTAAATAAGTTTGCACTACCACCTCATTCCTAACAATACCAAACTGCCAAAACCACATTATCATGTAACTTGCTTCAAAAATTCACAGCAAAATTCAAAGAAATAATACTTAACTTTTAAAATGTTTTCTATAATTTATGTAATTTCATTAAGATTGATTGAATTTTATATAATTTAGTTATATAAATTTGTAGCATTAATCAATAAAATATTGTTTGATTGATAGTAAATAGTAATTTGCTAATCAAATTTATTTGTATAATATTTCTGTAATTATATATTATATTCTCTGTTGTATAAATGGATTTCATTGTTTTGAAAACTAAAATAAAATTCTTTATTCAGAATTATGAAAATTAGAATTAGAATTAGTATTGTCTTGAAAGTATTTAATCTATTTATTGAAAAATTTAATATTAGTTAACAAATATTTAAATGATATATCCTTCAGTTAGCTCTGCTCTAGTATCAAATATTTTGAAGAAAGAATAACAAAAAATTATAACATGATAAAATATAACGAATTTAGACTAATTAAAAATGTAGACATTTTATTACTTTACACTTTGCACTTTTATAAATAACATAAATAAATACATAATATACTATCAGCTATCCTATGAAAAGTAACAAGAATTATATCTTTTTAATTAACTTTAATTAAAAGAAAAATTGGTTATAGTCAAACAAATATCTAAAAATAAAATTATTTTTGAACTAGAAGCAAGCTGATTCTTTTAAATTATTAATTTATGGGATTTGGCTTAAAGATTGCACAAAATGGCAGCTTAAATGCCTAAGATTAATAATTAGAGCTTAATATAAATTTTAATTAAATAATTTTGTTCCAGAAGAAAATATAAACTTGGAATGCAATTTTAACCTGTAACCTGTGTGTATTATATAGATTTATTACCAATTACATTATCCAGACATTCATTCAAGCAATATAATTGGTTTATACTTATACACGTATGAACATGTTTTAATACTATTTTTAATATAGCTTAACATTTATATTTTTTTAGTTTGCATAGATAGTATTAGTGAACATTATCAAAAATGCAATTGAAAATAAATTTTTTATTGAACTTATTAATTTATAAGAGAGATTCTTTAATAATACTTTTTTTTCAGTTGGCACCCACCTTCTAATGAAACTTGAATAATTTTATATTTTATCACTATTTAACGTTACTAAAACTTCAACGTAACAAAAACATTAGCCACAAGTCACAATTATGGCTAAATTTATAATTATTTTAGTTCAGTAAGCACTCACAAGCTTTACTACACCATTTTTCCATAATTACTTTACAACTACACAAACATGCAACCTAGAGGAAATTTCATTCATAGAAACAATAGTTTTTTATTTGTTGCTATTAACTGTTATTAATTAATCCTTTTAATTTTATTATGTATTTATTACACAAATAACATTTAAAGTCCTAGGATATAAGGATGTTTACTGAACAGAATAAAAAGTAATTGGAATTTGGATTTGTACAGGATCAAAGTTTAGTTATCAGTGACCTTTCATATGATTCAACTTTTAAACTTACAATGCAAAATTATCTAGTTTTCAAACAGAAATCTGAACTTCATTCTAAAATAATTTAATTTCAATTATATCATAGACTTCTATTTGTTGGTTATGAGTTGTTAGATTCATTAAGTCTGATCGTTAAGAATTCAATTTTGTATGAAGTCAATTATTTTTAATATCTAATAAGTGATGAAATAACTTAGTAAAAAAACAAAAAAAAATTGTACTTGTATTTATAATATATAAAAACAGAACTCACACAAGAAATACTTTTAGTCTCCTCACAAAATACAAATATATATAATTTTTTTTGTATTGCATTGTAAATTTAAAAATATTTTAATAAAAATGTTATTAACTCTATTCTGATACTTACACTCAACTGAAAATTTTATATCTGATATTTGCCCCAATTGAAGCTTTTCACAATTAAATGTTCAGTTTCAGGAATGAAGTTAGCTATGAAAAATTAAAACATATAATTATATAAACATATTATTGTATTTTTTAGATAATAACTGTACAATTATATAATTATAGAGTTCACATTGGTTGAATTTAAACACACAAATTATTTAATAATAATTATTGCAAACACACAGTTATTAAATATTAACAATAAAGGATAATACAGTAGAGCGTTGATTATCCAAAAGTCAATTATCCGAAAGAATTCCAGTCAGCAAATTTAAATTTTTGCCAGTGCTGTGGCGCTGCAATCTTTGGCTACGTCTTGGGCTACTCAAATATTTTACGTTTTTGATACTAAATTAACTTCTGAAGTATAATTTTTTATTGTTTTTATATTTTTCAATATATTTATTTTGTTTGTACAAAATAAAAAAATAATTTTTAATGATACAATAGTCTTTGTTAGGCTTAACATTGATGAAAATTCAACGCAAAGCAACGGACAAAGCAATGGAGAAAAATTTCAAAATGGGATAGGTTAATATATATTTTCGTACATAATCGGTTATCCGAAATATCGTTTTTCCGAACAACCCCAGTCCCCAATTGATTCGGATAATCGACACTCTACTGTAAATAATTATTGACTAAACATGAATTTTTCATAGTAAAAGAATTCTTGTGTGAACTGTAATTATATTTAGGGGAAAAATTTTTATGAAATCTAAAAGGTGTTTAACAGCATTGCAGTTAGAAATGGAATGTGATAGTTCTTTTTATTTGGTTCAATTATATCTTTCTGTAGATTTAACGTATATTCTGATGGAGACTGCAAAAAGAAAAAATTATTAACATTATAAAATCTTATATATGTAAAATTTGTTAAGTCAATAGTCAGCAAAGATCTAATAGTCTGAAATAATCTTACGTTTAGAGAGTTGATGACAAATGTTCATAATTAGTGATTTTCTGATTAGCATATTCAGTTTTTGTTTAACATGATTTTTAGGATACTTCTATATAAAATTGCATATTCAAAGTAAATGAAAAATTTGTTTACTTTTTAATGCTACAGTTAAGTACTTGTACATTAATTTAATTTGGCAGAAAATAATGTGTACTTTGACAATACTATGACAATTTTTTCTCAAAATCTTCATGTATATAATACTTTATATTGTCTCATTCCAACAGAATTCCAATACATTCAGTAAGAAATGGTGCCTAATATCTCCCTCTAGTGACAAATTATTTAGTAATTAATTCAATATAATTGCAGAGAGGTAGCCCAATGTAATCCACTAGTTGTTTGGCTTTACAAATTTATTGGGTTTCATGTTGTTTGTTTATGTACAATACATTCAGTAAGTTTAACACTATCTCATTTATACCAATGCTGAACTGTCTAAACATTTTATAATCTGCTTTAAAAAATTATAAATTCATAAATGAATTTTTTTTTTACTGACAGTTAAACTGACAATACTTCTTAAAAACTGAATTCTTAAATTTTAAAACTGATGAATAAAGACATTAAAGGACTATTGATGTATGCTGATGCATTTATATACCAAAAAGTTTTTATTATTATAATTTTATCTTAAGTTTAATATTATAAGCTTAAATTCTCTAATAGCAATATAAATTTATTTATTTATTATCTATATGTTTTATATTCATTAATTTATGTTATTCTATTTTGAAAAAGGCTTTAAACAAAAATTTTTAATGAAAATCTGTGTTTTATATTCCAAATGTTTTAATTTATTTTTAAGAATAGATCTTAATTTACTTTAACAGTTATTTTACATGTTCATATTCAAAATTATACATTTTTATTGGAAAAAAAGCAAAATAAACAGTATTTTGCTTATAATTATTAAAATCTTCACAACTTAAATACCTATAAATGAATTATAATTAAATTTTGTATAAATAGTCTAAAAATATATTGAAGAAATTCATCTTATTTAAAATAAATATTACATGAATAGTTACATATGATTAAATTTATATGATAAAAATATGTTGAATGTTTCAAGTTGTAACTAATAATTTAAAATAAAATATCAGTTATAAAATTTAAATAAAGAGATATTTATTATAATTTTATGAATTTGCAACTAATGAGTTTGTAACTAATTATTATATATTCAAATATTGTCATTTATACATTTTATTTAAGGAATGATCTGTACAACTAACTAAAAATACTCAGCCAATACCTCAAAAAAATAAAATTTATAAGCATCTAATTAATTTAAATGTAAATATTATAATCTATGATATATCCAAATATTCAATATATATATCTTGTAAATAAATAAAACAGTACTTCATAATTTTTATATCAGTTACTGTAATCAATTAGAATGTTAAATAAAATGATCATGTATGTAAAGTAAATGTACTTTTTCTTTCTTTCTTTTGTTTAATTAAAACTTTAGTCATCCACAAAAAAAGAGGGTTTTATTAAAAATATTGATTTTGCATTTTTAATTTAGTTTTTTGTAATCTGGAAAAGCAAACAAATATTACAGAATTTTCTTTATTAGAGGGAGTTTAACAGTATCTATGAAATATTACAAGAATAAGCTAGTTGTGAAGGATGGAAACAAAAACAAATTATATTCTTAATAGAATGAATGCAAACTGAACTCATATTGCTTGGTTTTATGGAATAAGGCAGTGCAACATAAGGGTGATCTGCCAAGGGAAGTATCTTCCAGGAGTATTTTTATGGGAAATTGGCCTCTATTTTGATGTAAGACACAGGAAAACCTGGAAAATGTCAATGGTCAATCACAAATCTGGGATAAGCTAACAGTGTTAAGTAGTTTCAAAACTTATATTTGACTTTTATGTGTCATATAACTGTTATACTCAACACAGGTTCTATTCATAAAATAATTACAAACTATTTTATAAGCCAGATGAAGCTAAGTTAGTATATTGAAGATAATGATTTTAAATCAGAAGTTGCATGCACTAATATGAAGAAGAGAAAACATTTCAATAATAAGTAATAAGATTCTAATATACTTGTATATACACTCATTTTATATATATAAAATATTCTGATGAACTTAAGGGATCTAATCATACAAGGAGCCACCCACTGTTTAATAAGAAGATTCTTTATTGCAGATTTGATAATAATGCATACATGATATATGTATTCTGTTATGAAATCAGGTCAAACTGATGAGGGGATTGAGCCTGAAATGCATATTTGACTAAACCACAAGGCAATAAAGAAACTTCTTAAACAGTGAGTGACTCCTTATATGATTAGATCCCTTAAATATGTCACAATATTTGTGTATACATTCATTTTATATATACAGTGGGTGATCGGTTAATGAACATAATCCATTCCAAGAATTTGTTTGCTATCCGAATTGTTCGTTAACTGATTATTGATTTACCATAGGTTTTAATGGGAATTTAATCAATTTGTTCTGGAGACCCCCAAAAATAAAAAATATATACTTTCTTACTACATTTATTTATATGTAATAATAAAAATACATACATACACAGTCTTGCATTTTTATTAGTCATGTTTTTTCCGTTTGAAAGGGTTAAAGAATCTGTCTAATGTCGATTGCTTTTCTCTCTTCTTCAGGATTTTTCGTAAGTAATTAATAGCATTGCAATTGTAGAAATCCCCAAGCCTCAACCTGGTTTGGATGCCATTCTAAGACCGTTGTTCTGACATCCTCCCACTTCTTCAAAAGATCTTTAATAGCAGATATCGGCATTAATCCTCTTTTTCAGAAGAAAACATATCTCGCCAAGTTTCTTGGCATTATTCTGTCATCAGATCCGTTTCAGGTTCCATTATGAACTCTTCGATGTTCTTTATTTTTCAGATGTGATTTTTGTTACTCCTTTAGCTGCTTGAGTCTTCTTGATTATACAGTATCTTTCTTAAATAAGATTGAACTGTGGCCTACTGTAGAACTGTTTATGCCATACGGCCCAGCAACATTAGGCATCTTCTGCCCACTCTCTACCTTTGCTATTATACACTCACATTTCGAAAAGAAAAACAGACGCAAAACTTAGAGTGCCTACCCGACAGTCTAGCATATACATAGTAGAATTGTTTTTGTCAGAAAAATAAAAGGCTGGAATTTCAAGGGAGAGTTTCAAAGTTTGGAGGAATACTATCCAATCGGTATATATCAGGTTGACCATCGATGTCGACGTCTCTCGCGCTCTGAAAAGTTTCGAATTGTTGCTCAAAGACAAGGGAAGACCAATCAATATTCATTATTTTATGTCGCTTCTTCTGTGTTTGTTATGTGGGATGTTTGTTATCTGATCATGTGTTCGTTGTCTGAACATAAAAATCTTTCACGAAAGTGTTCGTTATCTGATCACCCACTGTATATAAAGAGAAAACATATTTAGTGCTGTTTCAGCTGTCCATACCTTGAGATGCAAACTGAAACTTCCTACATGAAAATTACCTAATCTAGTGTGGTTTCTAAATAATATATAATAATAATGTATTCCTAAATAGTACAGGTACTCATCGACTTACAATTGATTGATTTTACAATCATGACCACCAATTGGTATGTCTGGAGACAACTTGATTCAGCAACTTCCACATCTGGCACTACAAGGTATGCCCAGCTGGAAGTATGATAATTTGCAATGATTTATGTTTATGTTTTGTATAAAATTTTATTTTAGTTCTTACAAAGTTATGACAATGTACATGCCAACTGTTTGCTGTATATAGTCTGCCCTCTGGAAATGTCTACCTTATCAATTTCAAGTGTTTTTAATAATTTCTGTGACTGTACTTTTTTTTAATATTCCTCAGTTTTAAACAAAAACTACTTCCTGTCAAAAATATAATTTTCAAAATTATCAAAATAAATTTTTGAATCATTATTTTATACAGTTTATAATGAAATTTCAAAGTAGTAAAATTATAATATACAGAATTGGCTTTGGCACAAGATTTATAAAAGGATGGAATTTATGAAAAACTAATGCTTTTTTATTTTTTTTTTTACTTAGTATATTAGTTTTTAAATATAGGCATATAGAGTAACACAATACTGTAAACTAAGGAAGAATTGAACAGGTACAAAGTAAGTTATGTACTGTATTTTATTAACATATTGAAATAGATAAATAAAAAATTCACACCAAAATTGTAAAGCTTCTTGATAACAAGCACCGAGTTCAGTGTTAACACAATTTTCTTATCTTGCAAGTGCTTTCAACAAGTATAATATCATCGTCCTCATGTGAAAAAGAACAAATTAGAAGAAATAGTGTGTGCAGAGTGTTCCAAGTAGAAAACAGAAAATATTCTTGGCAATTTTTAAATTATAATGTACAGTAAATTCCGTTAGTAATGTGCAACAAGCTTTTCTGGGCATTTGAAAGGTCTTAAACCCAAGTGACTGGCAGCGCATGCGCTGAGGAGCGATCGTGCTAATTGTGCGACTCTTGGCGCATTTTGTTGTTTAAACGCTGGTATAAACAACAAAATGCAATGTTGTTTACATACACATGCAATGTCCTCACCCTCAACATTGCACACACGCATGCAATGTTGAGGGTGAGGACATTGCATGCGTGTGTGGTCATTGTGAGGAGTGCTTCCCAAATAAATGTAATCTTTCTGTTATTACAGCACTTGAGCAATGCTGTTTTTGACCATAGCGGGTTATAGTCCTGCTGTAGAACTTTTCTGGCGAGCTCTGTGGTCTGTCTTCCTTTGTTTATATTCTTCTGATGTTCTGCGATATGGCAAGCGAGCATTCTTGTCCTATACCTCTTAGTTATCTCCGTTATTGGATTTTCTAGTTGCACTGCATATACTCCCCGATTTTTCTAAAATGTTGACTTTATCTCGATCATTGCATATGCTCCTGCGTAGGCTGGGTAGGGGAGTTAAAGGAAGGGTAAAGCTGTGTCGCTGGAAAATACGGCTAATAAGTATGGACGGTGCTCCTAGGTATGGCAATGCTGATTGTACTCTAGACTTTTTGCTGTATAGTGTGGTAAACAGGAAAAGGAAATCTTTTACCCTACGTAGTACATCTTAAATTTGGTGTCTGTGAATCCAGCGTGATGTACTGCCATTCTTACGATTTCCAATTCGACTTTTATTAGAGCTTGCGATGAGGGAAGTAGCATAGCCCTTCTGACAATAGCCACTATGGCGGTGTTGACATACCACGATGGTTGAAAGGCATCAGCTGGAGTGATATACGGGTTCATGTTGGACTTATGATGCACTGTAAATTGTGGCCCTTCTAGTGACTTCCATATCCACATATCCAAAAATGTTATAGATTGATCCTGCTCCTTTTCCCAGGTGAAATTGATGGTGGAATAGATGCTTGAAAATTGCTGCATAAACTGAGTAAACTCCTCTTCTGAGTTTTCCCATATTAGTAGGATGTCATCTACATAGCATAAGAATAGTGATGGGTAGCCTATAGCAAGTGGGGCATTGAAAGTTTTTTGTTCCATGTCTCTCATAACGAGCTTGGCTAAGACTGTGGAGAGAGGAGAGCCCATGGAAACTCCTTGCTTCTGTAAGTAGATTTTCTGGTTGAAGTGGAAATAGTTGTTTTCGGTGATGAAGATCAGCACTTTACGAATGTCTAGCACCTGTTGAACCATAAAACCTTTTCTGAGGAGCAAAACGTTAGCTAGCATTACGGCTTCAAATATAGGAATGGATGGGTATAGGGATATCACATCCATTTTGTAGAATATGCAGGTATTGCCATGTGCTTTTGCCATGTTGGAACCAATGATGGTTTTTGCATCTATAGAGGAAAGAGTGACATGCGGTGATTCCAGAAGTAGCTCTCGTAGAAACTTTGCAAGGGCTTTCTCCAGGTAGTAAGTGGGAAGTGACCTTTTGTTTACTAATGGTCATAATGGCCAGTTCTCTTTATGCATTTTGGCTGAAAAAATAGCCTAGGGCAGGCAATGTTGGATGGAGGATCGAGGCGTCCTGGTAGTGTCAAGGCTATTCCTGGTAATGCTATGATTTTCTTTGCTCTTCGCATTACTGCTGGTGTTGGGTTGCTGTTTATCTCCACAGAACGTGAGTGTAACAGAAAATCGTTGGCTCTAGTGATGAAGTCATTCTCTCTGCACTAAACAAATCTTTTGTCCTTGTCTGATACTAAGAGCCTCAGATCGTTCTTGGCAAGGAATTTTGTTACTGCCTGGTGTTTTTGCGACTATTTGGTGCACCAGAGATTTGCTTTGACATAGCAAGTTTTGTGATGACTTCTAACTCCATTTGCTGGTATGTGGGTGCAATCTGGCATGATTTAAAAATTGCCAAGAAAATTTTTCGTTTTCTACTTGGAACACACTGCACATTCTATTTCTTCTAATTTGTTTTTTTCTCCTGAGGACGACAATATTATACTCATCAAAAGTATTTGTGAGATAAGAAAATTGTGTTAACACTGAACTCAGTGCTTGTTATCAAGAAGCTATTAACATATTCCAATTCTTTCTAAATGGAGCTAAACTCCAAACTCTTCACATATAGAAGTTGATATCAACTTCTATGTGTCATAAAAGATATCTTTTAAGTACCTCACCAAGTAAAATTTGTGCAAAACTGACTAACATTGATTTCATAAACAGAAAAATTAATGAGTTAAAAAGAATTAAAACAAGCACATTAGGAAAAAATGTGTTATTTCATATTTTCAAGACGTAACTTTAAAGAGAAGAATTATCTGAATTTAATTTGATATAAAAGCATACGTTCTTTTAGGTACTTGTCTATTAAAGCCTTATATAGTGTATCATGTCATGCATCTTACTGCAGTAATAGATGAAATATGCATTTCAAGGAATCAAAATTCACATTAATTTAAATTTTATCAAAATGAAAAGGAAGCTTTTTGGAAACAGTAAAGTACTATGCTATTCAAACTTCAAATTTAACAAAATGATTTTTCTAAACAGTACAAAGAATTAATTTGGTTGCTATTATCACATTAAGTATATTAATTAACATTCCTTGAANGATTTACCATAGGTTTTAATGGGAATTTAATCAATCTTTCTGGAAATCCCACAAAAATAAAAAATATATACTTTCTTACTACATTTGATTATATGGCAGAACATGCCATGGTACAACCTCAAAAAGCAATGCACTATGCAGGGCTTTAACAGATAAGTACATAAATTATAATGTTTATAGATCTAGAACAGTAAAAAACACTTTAAAATTTGATTTATTTGAGATATTTGCACTTTGTGCTATACAACAAGCTTCAGTTTTGCTCATTTTGGGTCTTGCATACTACAGAATTAGCTAGTGTAGATGAGAGATAGTGAATGACCTAGCAATATGATACTAATCATGACAAATTGCAAAGATTCAGAAAGATCTCAACCCAGTATAGAATTTGAAAGATTTTTATATTTTTGTTTTTATGTTTTTCAATATATTTATTTTGTTTGTACAAAATAAAAAATAATTTTTAAAGATACAATAGCCACAATTATTATTATAAAAATTTTCTTTAGGTTTAACATCGATGAAAATTCAATGCGAAGCGACACGCAACAGAGAAAAATTTAAACATGGGATATATTAATATACTATTATTGGGATATACTAATATACTATATTAATAATGTATTTTTTCGTACATAATCGGTTATCCGAAAAATCAATTTTCTGAACAACCCTAGTCCCCAATTAATTTAGATAATCAATGCTCTAGTGTATATTTAAATAGAATTTTCAAGTATTCTCCTTTCAAGTATGTTTTGAAGAATAATTTATTAATTATTATTTTATACCATTTTCATAAAATTTAATTTATTTTGTATTTCAAGTCATAAAATGTTTTTTATCTGTAAATTCTAAATCTGTCAAAATAAAAGTGCAAAAAATATTTTTTTAGCCATTAATGAAAATATTCAGAATTCTGTTAATCTGATAGGACACATTTGATATTAAAATGGAGAATGATTGTATAATATTATCTTTATATGCAGACTATATAATAACCTCATATGATTAAAATGACTATAAAACTATAACCAGGAGCCTATTTTCCGTTATTCTAAATCTGATAGGACAAAATGATTTTAAAATCTGGTTGTCTTCTATTGTTTCTTTAATTCCTTTCAAGGATCCATATAGATAAAAATATTTTTCAATAATTTTTCAGAAATTTGTTTTTATGACACTACAAAGATGTAAAGATGATCATTTTTTATTTAGTGATAGTTAAATCATTTACAATTAAGTGTTGAATGTACTTACTATGGAATATTCAAAAATCTTTGTATAGTTTCAAGCTTTACAAATTTAA
Organism: Centruroides sculpturatus; assembly: GCF_000671375.1. NCBI lineage: Eukaryota > Metazoa > Arthropoda > Arachnida > Scorpiones > Buthidae > Centruroides > Centruroides sculpturatus. The sequence goes on from NW_019384475.1 coordinate 987,832, forward strand.
GATGCAAGAATATAACAAACAATAAACATCATTTGAAAGTTTAAATAGTGAAGCTTTTTTTATGAATTCTCAGATTGGTAGATTGATAGAGCAGAACAACCTCAGTCCTTTGACTTAATGTCATATCAAAATCATGTTCTTTGCATGCTCTTAGGGTTAGGATTATAAAATGGTATTGGTAATCATTGCAGTCACTGAACAGCATCTGATAATTTTCACAGTTTGAAAATTGGCTTGAATGGTATTACATGGTGATAAGTTATGTCAAAGTTTAACAAAAAACCTGCACTACATAAAATATTTAATTATTTAAGCTTATTAATTAAATCCTGAGAAATATACTTTACTTTACAAACTAATTTAAATGTTAGATGAATGAATTTGTAGATTCTTATAGAAATTACTAAAGAATCTAGAAAGTCAAATTTTAATTATTTTGTAAAGTAAAATATATTTTTAATTTTAATGTAAAAAATTTTTTAAAATTATATAAAGCAAATATTTTAATTTTAACATCAAAGAAATGTTTTTAATAGTTTTATTAGTCAAATAGTTTAATAAATCGAAAAGAAATCGACATTTCTTTTCAATTTATTTAACCAATTATTTTCATTCCACGACTTTTTATAGGTTGTTTATAAATTTTAAATCTTTTTACCATCTTTAGATTCTGTTTTGAAAATATTTGTAAAATAAATTACTTTCTTGCATTTTAATCAACTAATTTTTTAAAGCTTCTTTTGCTACACAACAGCAGACAGCTTCCTATTCTTATATTGATTGTTCTTTTATTGTATCTTTGAGATATCCTAAATTTATACTTATATATTTTTTTGTTCATTATTGTTATTAACATTTAGCAATACTTGTTAATTCTAACTCAGTCAGTCATTCTATAACAACTGAACTAATTTTAATTTAATTTCTCTTATAAATACATAATTATGAAATATATTATTGATGTTATGCACAAATTTTTTAAAATTAATAATTTTGTATGTAATAACTCAGTTTCTAACAATTATACAGTTATCAATAATATAGTTTCCAACTCTGTCTTTCAGGCTGAGAATCTGCCTTTGGAAGCAGCTGTCAGCTTGTTAGCTTGAGCTAGAAATTTTTGCCTTTTTGAGATAACATAACACCTTTAATTCTTTGTCTTTATAAGCATGAGTTTATGGCTAATACTAAGAACCTCAAGTTTGTTTGTATGATGTTTTTTTTTAGAAATTTTCCACTCTAACATTAACATTTTCTTTGAATTGATGGATATATGACAATTTCAATAGAAGCTTTAAATTTCTGATTAAATTATGAAAAATTATTTTTTTAAAATATCCATGAACAAAATTTTTTCTCAAAATATAGTAGATATGTGAGATTTTCCACTTGTTGGTATGATATGAGAAAGCAGATTTGAGAGTCTGGTAACATTGAATTTTGTTTCAATGTCACCATCATATTGTTGATAGTATACCTAATATACCCAGTATTGATGACAGCCAGATAGATGGCTGAATAGTTAAGGTTTTAGCCTATTATTCTGGGAAATCTGGAGAAAGGACAAAACACTCCAGGATTTTTTTTCAAGGGAGTGAACAATTCTTTATCACTAGCTACTCCATTGTGAGTTTAGCTGAATCCATGATAGTCTTGATTAAACCCCTCTTAGTGCTCACAGGGTTGAAAGAGGAAAAAATCCAAAAAATACTCATACTGTCAATTCCATGCTTTTGGCAGTAAATCTAGTGTTTCATTAATTGTTTAGTGCCCTATTAGAATTTTGCTGCGTATAAACTTTTCATATAATATTTATTTTGTATAGTACAATGTTATTTTCTGTATTATACTTTTTACCACTAGTACAGTAAAACACTAATGTTCAGTACCTTGTGCTTTGTATTATTCCTTAGTACAGTTAAAAGAGTTGATCAAGGATATATTGAATACATTGTGTAATTTTGGGGGTGGATATGTCTGACAATGTTATGAAGCATTATGGACATGGGTGGGATGGTAATTGAAAAGTATAAAAATAGCATTACATAATTTATGGATGATCTTGAGTATGATGATACAGCACAGTTATATAATAAGTATTCAATATTGAAAATTTTACTATCAGTATGGCATGCACTATGGATAACTTCATGGCCTAATCAACAGAGCAAAGCACTTTTCATACAAAGTAACTACTGTATTTGTTTTTTATGTGGTTATGCACTTTGATATTAAGTGATAAAAAATTTGGTTAACATATATTTTAGTATAAAATACACAGCTGACAAGATTTTATATATATAATATGCAAACCAATATAATTATGTATGACTCAGTTTAAGAGTAATTTCAAATAGACCACTGAATATAATTCAAACATTGGGAACAGCTATAGTTACAGTCATTGCTTCATATATGTCTGTTCTGATATAAAATTTATACACAACATCAAAAAATCAAAAGTTTTACTAAATTGAATTGTGTTTTTGAAGTTTTTATAAAAAATATATAGTATTAAAAATTTAAGCATAAATCATCTACATTATATACTGACATTGTTATGAAGTTGTGAAATTATTTATTCATATCATTCTACTTTCTAACATCAATGCATTTTATTTTTAAAAATGGTAAACTTGATGGATAAGATACTAAATTTATTAATAAGTCAAAAAGATAACTTTGACTTAAGTTTTTATTAATGATGCAAATAATTTGAAATTTTAACAATAATATTGCCATATAATTTTGCATTTTGAAATTAAGACAAATGACTTCTAAAAAGAAAGGCCAATATTTTGATTCCTAATGATAAAGATTCAAAAATCAAGTTAAAAACAAGAAGTATTAATTTAACACAATATAAACATTTTCAAAGTTTATAAGCTTTATCTTCAAACACATTATTTTGAAATCAGAAAAAATTGTGGCAGTATGTTTATATCATAAAAACATTTTCAGCCATTTTAAATAGCTATCATTAGCTTCTAGAAGAAGAAAACTGAAAAATATGCTTAGTATAAATATACTTTTGGATTATAAGTTTTTTGTTTTGACTTTATTTTTATTATTCAGTGTATTTTTCTGGTTTAAATCATTTTGACTTTGTATGAAAGATGATTTAAACTCATTTGTAGTCACTTTTAAACTTTATTTTTAATGTAATTTGTATTTAATGTGTTATAACAATGTTCAGGTACCCATTTGTAAATAAAGAAAGAATTTCGTTTAAAATTCAAATGATCTATTTCAAGATGAAGCTTAAAAACTTTGGAGATATTTGTTTCAAAGTAATATTTCTTTAGTTAAATAAAATGCCCAGAAACAAGTTCATTTTAACTAATTAAGTAACATTATTTTTTCTTATTATTTCTTAGTTATGTAATAAATTATTAAATGTTTTCTTTTATATTTACTTTTCACTTCTTATATCATCATGTGTACAGTGGAATCTTGCTTAACAAGCATAATTTGTTCCAGAATCTTACTCATAATGCAAAACACTTGTTAAGTGAAACAATTTTTTCAATAGAAATTAATGTAAAATATGATAATGTGTTCCATGCCGAAAAAATACTCAAATATTTTATATATAACATTTATTCAAAGAAAATTACACAATGTACAGTACATTGTTAAGAATTGCTAATCATCTTCATCTTAATTCAATTAGAAACTTCAGACTAGGAGGCGTTAAAGAGAATTAAAAGGAATATTTTAATCTTGCAAGCACCTCCTAGTCTGAAGTTTCTAATTGAATTAACACAACTGTTGACATGACATCCAATCCAAGTATTTAATATACCTAACAACTTCATCCTTTCTTCTAGCACAGAATGAACCAACCTGGAATGCAAATTCGATTTGCAGAANATATAACAGGCTATGATTGTCGATGTTTATACGTAATATGTGTGAATACAAGTTTGGAAAAATGTGTGATCACGAGCAACACTAAGATGCTAGTGGATTAATTTTTAATTTAGACATTTCTAAAATTTAATTTGGAATTGGTCATTAAATTTAGTATGAGATGGCGTGTTCATTATATAATGGGTTATGATTGTCGATGTTTATACGTAATATGTGTGAACAGAAGTTTGGAAAAAATGTGTGATCATGAGTGGCACTAAGATGCTAGTGGAACAAGTGCTAACACAGACTGATAGAGCATGCACACAATCCAGGATTTCTCCTCTCCTTGTCACTCGTTATGCAAACATTGCTCATTAAGCGAGTCAAATTTTTAGAATTTGTTTTGCTTGTTATGCAAGGTGCTCATTAAGCGAAGTTCCACTGTATTTAAATTTAATTTTAAAATTATGAATTACTCTGTTTTATTTCTAATTATAATTTGTTCTTAAATTCTTATTGAAAATAATTTTTTTAAGGGTTTGAAAAATTTTAAATAATAACTATAGCATTAATTTCAAATTTAAGGCCTTGTCTTCTACTCTATTGCTTTAATTAAGAAGTTATAATTTTTATTTAATGTAAATTATATTAAATAAATTAGTTAATTAGTTAAAATGAATATTTAATTTTTTACATGACTATTTTATAAATAATTAATTTTATAATTCTTGTTCCATGTAGTAGAAAAATCATAAATGGATCGTATTGAAATTAGATTTGCACACTAAATTTTGAAAAATAATAGATGAAAATACAATTTTACACCATGTTTTAAAGTATTTCATAATAAGAAACTCCTAAATAGATGGAATATAATAAAGAAATAGTAAGGAGGTAAGATTTATGGATATGTTTTTGATTTAATAATTTTAGATTTTTCTCATTTTATTAAAAACAAAAAATTTTTTTAGTTAAACATTTCTAAAGAGATAATCACACTGTAAACAACAATGTTTTATTCAAATCAAACATTTTGAATAAAACATCACTGTTTACATAGTGATTATCTCTTTAACAGTTATAAAAAGCAGCATTGGTGTCAAATTTAAATCACTTCTAATTTTATCATTTATAGAAAGTCTCAAAAATCGTTTTGGAATTCATTAATCTGAAAAAATATTGTTTAATCATACTTAAATTGATCACTCAATGATTTTACATTTTAGTGTCAATTAATTTATTTGTAAATTTTTAATTACTGAATAAGAAGAAGAGAATTCAAATTACTATTCTTGTATAAAGATTTAAATTACTAAATTATTGAGCAAAGTTATAATGAACTAAGTCTTATCTTGAATATAGTCATTTCTTCACTTTATGCATTATACATTTATAATGTTTAAAATGAGACTTTTTATATATGTTAGTGCTTATTATTCTAGGATCTTAGAAGAAAAAAATTATCCATTTCTCAGAAATTCCTTTAAATATCCTAGTATGTCCAGAATGTTTATATAGTTCTTGAAAATGGTTATTCAAAATCCACTTTTATGCTATACTTCATTTTAAATGCTATAAAGAGAAAAAAGTGAGGTTTCAATAGCTTGTGCAGATTTATATAGTAGCTTATGGCAATAGATGCATGGAGTATGATATTGTGACTGCAACGTCATCATCTCTTTGATGCCCTTGTCAGTATGACACCACTGTGTCCTTTTCAATAGACACAGACACTGCGATGGCTATTTAGTTTTGTTAGAATTAAGTCTCACGAGTGGTCACATGAGTAGGCAGTTGGATCTGGAATGGAGGAGATCTACAAGACAGCATGGCGAAAGTAAAGTACTTAGATAAAATTTAAACAAAACAATGTCACATTTATTTGATATAAGATACAGTAATACCCCGAACTTACGTGATAGGTGGGACCGAGCGATAACCGCGTAAGTCAAATTCGCGTAAGTCGGGGTATAATTTCGTAATTTGTGTAAAATCCAAGTCGGATGTATATAAGCTAATAAATGTTCTCGTTAATCTTATCTCGTCTTTTGATTCGTTCACGGTTACAAGAAATCACCATATAGAGTCTCTCAAGTCTCCGTAGATATAACAAACACAGAAATAAATAACACAAAATAAATTGTAGCTGTGTCGATTCTGCGCGACACGTCCGAACATATAACCTGAACAATAGTGTGGAGGGAGTGAGTAATCAAGGGTTGCGTGGCGCTCAAACAAAAAACGAATCGATGAGATTTGAAAATCGCGTAACTCTGGGTTTGCGTAAGTCGAGGTATTACTGTATATATTTTATTGGTAGCAAGAAAAAATGACAAATATAGACTACAAATCCTTATGTGCGAGAGAGAGAGAGTTTCCATTAAATTGCGAGTCAACATAAATACCTGTGGTTATCAAGTTGCCGCTTGTTGATTTGATTGTTTTATTGATTGGATTGATTAAAAAAGTTCTTGTCACTATAGTCTGTCCTTGAAATGCATAACAATGGATGAGGAGTATTCATAGGCAAAGTATCTATTAGTGAAGCAGGTGAGAGCCTGGCATGACTAGACCATTGGAGGATTGGGTGATGACTGCTTGAACTGGTCGTTAATTGTTATATTAGAGTGGCAGAATACAGATAGCAGGTTAAAAAGTCACAGGAAAGTCTCTCTTTTGACACTGAGAACATGTAAGAAGAAACACACTCAGGTATAAAAGTTGACAGATATCGTGGCTGACAAAATCCTATTGACAATATTTCTCTTATGTTTTGATAAAATTTCATTATTAAGTCTGGATTCTCACAATATAATAGAAGAGAAAGTGGGAAGGAAAATAAAACTGAGAGAAAATATCTATATAAATAGAGAATAGAATCTATAGTCTATTTTGTTCACTGACAAAGGTAATATTTTACAAAAAACACTTGTAATAAAACTGGACAAATATACCGATCACACTATACCTACACACTTTTCGAGCAAAAACTTTAATTTGTATTAAAATACAAATTACAGTTTTTTCTTTAATTTTTAACTTGAGGCAGATCTCTGAACAGGTTCAAAAACATTTGTTTTGATTAAACTGATGCTGGAAAAGTTTGTAAGGTGTAGTGTGATTAATAATATTTTACAAATTGGACATAAATTTTTTAGAGAGCTAAACTGGAGTTTATAGCAATGGATGACATTTTCATTTTTATATACTTTTATAAGGCATCCTTTAAAAAAAGTAAATAAGGCAAAAAAAAAACAATGCTTTCAACACCAACATGCAAGTGTAAAGTAGTAAAATTAGAACTTAAAAAAAAAATACATAAGTTGCTTCAAACACCTAGAGTCTGATTACATTTATACTGTTACAAGAATAATTAATAAATGATTAAACAACTTTAATCTGAAGGTAAGTGATTACTACCATCCTTACTGTTTAATCATACATTAATTAACTTTAGGGATCATCCATAAATTAAATATTTGTGAAATCCGCGATTTTTACGCTGATGTTGGAAAAATCTTTGTAAACAACTCCGAGGAAAAACCCACTCTTGGTGAGAAGTATATTGGAGGTCACCGATTGTTTTCACATTAAGGTGGGAAAGTTGACACTTAGTTGATCGGAATACACCCTAAGTGTCAACAGAAATTGATCATGTGACTCATTTCCCATGAATAACATATAAAAGCTCGAGTCCCCGGAAGCTCCGAGCAATCCCTCGGAAGTTATACTTAGTAGATGTGCCATATTTGTCTCCATACTCCGGACCGAAAGGACATACGACCAACCACAGCCATTTGAACTTCCATCGCCATTAACAAACTTATTCAACGAATGCATATTAGACATATCCACATAGAGGTATTTGTACTTTTTAGAGCTTTGTGAACTCTCTCTCAGACTAGCAGGTATGAGCATGATATGACGGCGGTATTTTTATTTACCAATATAGAAAATGCGCCGTCATATCATGCTCATATCCTGGAATTAGCGCATTTAATTTGTTACACATTGTTTTTTGAGTTTGAAGGAAATGTCTTCTTACAAGGAAGAGGCATACCTATGGGTAGTCCTACATCTGCAATCCTTCGCGAATTGGTTTTGTGGCAACTTGAAAACACCATTCTACCCGAATTTCAACAGCAAATCGTTTTGTACGCTAGATATATTGATGACATTTTCATACTTTGGTGTAAAGTTTTTACCCTGGCATGATATAGAAAACTTAATAGAAAGCTTGAATTATACTAACAATTAAATAATAGAGCCAGATTAAATTTATTAGATACAAACTGATAACACTCAAATAATCAAAGTAGCACTAACCTAGCAATATTTATACATAATTAATGCCTTTGTGATAATTTCTTCCTTTCTCGCTTAAACAAAAGATTGGCATGATATCCAAACCTCAAATTCAAGCACTAACCTTTATCTTCAGTTGATATATTTAATTTCATTGAAATGGCTTTATAAAGACCAAAAATGTTTTGAGGTTATCATATAGTAATTGAATATAAAGATCAGTGCTATTTTGAGAGCCAGATTAATTACTGGGATAGAACTTGTTTAATTAAGTTACAGTCATCTGAGGTTGGTGCAGAAAGTAACTAGTAAAGTTATATCTGAAATTAATTGGTCTGGAAGAGAAGATTGGATATCAGTCTAAATTGCATGATTGGCAATATATCTGAACAGTAAGCAGAAGTTGCAAGTTTGAGTCCCTCTCCAGATAGATCTGTTCTTCCAGAAATGTCTGAATTTATTCATTTATTTTTAGTTATTAAAAAGTTAATAAATATGGCAACATAACTGTCTACTTTTAGTCCAAATTATGTAATATCTGTACAATTAATTAAACACATTCACTGCTGCTATAGAAACCAATTTCCTATCAATATGCCATCAAACACATGCCAAAACATCTTAATATATCATCAATAAAGAACTTTAATTCTGTTTGTTTCAGAGAAATGTTTTCAATCTGTAGCTAGATCTGCTTCAGTTCTATATTGTTTGATGTTCTACATTGGAATGTACTACAAAAGAATGATGAATTTAAAATTTTAGAACAAACTTGAAAATTCAAAAACTGTCTGAGGAAATTACATTCAGAAATTACATGCTAAATTTTACAATAATAATAGATGCATGCATATATTGGTGATAAAATCAAATATTAATAGAAAAATAATGAAAATTTCCATTAGTTAAATCAGGATTGTTGTAAAAAATTGCCATTCATTTGAGATGTTATTTTTGTTGCAATATGTGGACGGCCTGATCTGTCATGCTTCTACAGAATCGGTTTCAATAAATCTTCTGATTATTAGGGAAAATCTTTGCCTTGCAAGATGATGGTGGTTTGGGTATCTTTCTTGACACAATCTAGAAGCAGCTGATACACAACATTCAGCAGCACCATAATAAAAAAACTATATCTATTTGTACACTTTGTGAAAATTCCATTTTTATAAATAACTGACACATGAATTGCATACCAAAAATTTTCCACTTTAATGAGATCTTTTCTAGATGAATCAGCAGTTAAGCAATTAGGCAAACAAATATGCCTATTTAAGAAAATTATGCAGTCCTAAACAGGGTTATGGAGTCGGAGTTGGGAGAAATTTCTGGCTAGAGGAGTTGGAGTCAGGAAAAATGTGTCAGCTCCGACTCTGGAATTTTAAATTTAATTAATTTTTTTTTTTTTTTGTTTAAATGAAAGAAAATTTATTTTATATTTAATAATTTTTTTAAATGTTTTTGCATTTTGTTTTAATTCATTTATTTTAAATACAAAATGCAACAATTTAATTTATTAAATATGTATCAATAGTATTCTTTGTAGTATTTGTGTTTAGTAGTTAAATCATTTTGACCCAATTGAATTTGAATATTTTTGATTCATTCCTTTATTATTCTTGTTTTAAATAAGTACTCTATTTTTCTGAATGAGCTAGACTAATTGATCAGAGTATATATTTTTCTTTTCTGAACATGGGGTTGAAGTAGCTAGATCGCACACTTTTTAGTGGACTAACTCTTCTGGAAAGGTGAAATTGAAGTGCAAAAGCTGTAGAATAAAGATATGTAGATGTAGAATTTTATCGCTTCCCCTTTTTCCTCTTATTAAATTTTTGTTAAAAATTAATTTTTTTATACAAATAAATATTAATATAAATTAAATATTAAAAATACTAACTATAAAAGTATTTGGGTAAATGTCCAGTGCTCCTTTTAGAGTTCAGAGTAGGATAACCTCTTATGATTTACCTCCATCCCCCCATAGAATTACTTGGTATTTAATTTTGCCAGAGTCGGAGTCAAGTGGTTTTTTTACTGACTCCACAGCCCTGGTCCTAAATATATAGTTATTTGAATCCAGAAAATGATTTTTAGAGTAATTAAATGGTGCTCTTTTACTTTGTTATTGGAACTTTTACATTACATGTGCTTGTAAAAAAGTTACAACATAGGTGATCTTGAAAATCATTTTCAATGTGAAATGTAATTACATTGACAAAATTAATACAACTTGGAACGAAAAGTGTGCAAGGGACTTTTGACTCACTCTGTATAAAATAATAATAATAAAACTTACTGCATATCAAGTCAATTTTTTCATCATGATTATGCTATCTATATTATACTATTAAATAATTGATTCTCTCTACTTGAACATAAACCTTCTAACTCCTCAGTATTACTCTTTTTGGCAAACGTTTTCGACCCTACCAGGGTCTTCTTCAGGCTACCATTTTAATAAATTCAAATATTGCAAAATCGAACAGTAATGGATTAAATGCGATTCAAATCCTAGAATGTCAACGTTTATATCAAAAATACAGAACACCACATTCTTTCTCGATGACGTTAAAGCTTGCGTAAATTGCGCTTGTAATAAACGACATTGCACTCAATTATGTGTGGGGTGTTTCTTCATAACAAAATTTCCATGCTTTAGAGATATTAACTGCGTCTTTGGAGTTAATACATGTGTTGTTTAATCCTGCTTTATAAATCTCTAAGGTCTCCATAATTCTTAGTTGGTCCGTACGCTGTGATAGTCTTACCATACGGGCATTCTGTAGATCCACCCTTATTCCAGGTTCTGTGGCCACGGTTGAAAGGGTGGTGGTGTGTTTATTATTATCTATATCATATTTATGCTCCTGGAGACGTTTGCGAAGGGAGCGTTTGGTTGATCCCACATATACCAATTTATTATTAAATCTGTCATCCCAAATGGGTATAGAATATACTCCCGGTGCGCATTTCAAGTCTAGCGTATCCTTCCCATTGCGTAGTAAGCTATAAATGGATCTTGGCCTGCTGTACGTTACCTTATTATTAGTGCGGGAAGAGATTTCTCTGTATATATTGGCCAGATGGTGGTTGTACTCTACTATTTTTCTTTTACTGTTTCCGTCAAGGGGAACATCTGGGATGTCCGGAGTATTGCTTTCTCTTTTCCGTATATATGCTCTTGCGATATTATATACCAAGTTCTTACCGTACCCATGCTGTGTTGCCATTCCCTGGATATGTTCCAGCTCTGCTATGGTGTCCTTCCATTCAGAGTGGTGGGTGAACGCCCTCTTAGTCAATGCCCGAAATGCCGCTATCTTATAGGGGTAAGGATCTTCTGAGTTAGCCGGGATGAACATTGGTACATAGCATTCTTTGTAAAAAACTTTGTACGAAATTCTCTTATTCATTAATTGAATGTTTAAGTCGAGGAAGTGTGCGGCTCTATTGCTTTTTTGGTCTAGTTTGATTTTTAGGCCATATGGGTTGTTGTTCATTTCCTTTATGAAAATATTTACGTTAGGTTCTGTTCTCCATATGATAAGGACATCATCCACATATCTCCTGTACAGGAGCATGTTGGAATTATAAAGAGGGATGATTTGTTGCTCAAGTTTCCTTATTACTAGCTCACATAAGTCTCCCGAAAGAGGGCTTCCCATTGGGACCCCCCGCTTTTGTATGTAAGTTTTGTTGTTAAACCGGAAGAAAGATGAGTAACACAATATGTGCGCTAGCTCTAAAATGTGCTTCCGTCGAGCCACGGCACCTGGATATGTGAGCAATAAATTGCTGAACTCGCAGAAACACGGTTCGATTTTTATGGATGGGTATAGCGAAACAAAGTCCAGGACTGTGATATAAGTGGAGTCAGTAATGCTGAGATTCTTCAACTCTTCAATGAGCTCAATTGGGTTCCTAATACTCCAATTGTAATCGTTATATGACCATATAACAATTACAATGTGAGCTAGTAATAAGGAAACTTGAGCAACAAATCATCCCTCTTTATAATTCCAACATGCTCCTGTACAGGAGATATGTGGATGATGTCCTTATCATATGGAGAACAGAACCTAACGTAAATATTTTCATAAAGGAAATGAACAACAACCCATATGGCCTAAAAATCAAACTAGACCAAAAAAGCAATAGAACCGCACACTTCCTCGACTTAAACATTCAATTAATGAATAAGAGAATTTCTTACAAAGTTTTTTACAAAGAATGCTATGTACCAATGTTTATCCCGGCTAACTCAGAAGATCCTTACCCCTATAAGATAGCGGCATTTCGGGCATTGACTAAGAGGGCGTTCACCCACCACTCTGAATGGAAGGACACCATAGCAGAGCTGGAACATATCCAGGGAATGGCAACACAGCATGGGTACGGTAAGAACTTGGTATATAATATCGCAAGAGCATATATACGGAAAAGAGAAAGCAATACTCCGGACATCCCAGATGTTCCCCTTGACGGAAACAGTAAAAGAAAAATAGTAGAGTACAACCACCATCTGGCCAATATATACAGAGAAATCTCTTCCCGCACTAATAATAAGGTAACGTACAGTAGGCCAAGATCCATTTATAGCTTACTACGCAATGGGAAGGATACGCTAGACTTGAAATGCGCACCGGGAGTATATTCTATACCCATTTGGGATGACAGATTTAATAATAAGTTGGTATATGTGGGATCAACCAAACGCTCCCTTCGCAAACGTCTCCAGGAGCATAAATATGATATAGATAATAATAAACACACCACCACCCTTTCAACCGTGGCCACAGAACCTGGAATAAGGGTGGATCTACAGAATGCCCGTATGGTAAGACTATCACAACGTACGGACCAACTAAGAATTATGGAGACCTTAGAGATTTATAAAGCAGGATTAAACAACACATGTATTAACTCCAAAGACGCAGTTAATATCTCTAAAGCATGGAAATTTTGTTATGAAGAAACACCCCACACATAATTGAGTGCAATGTCGTTTATTACAAGCGCAATTTACGCAAGCTTTAACGTCATCGAGAAAGAATGTGGTGTTCTGTATTTTTGATATAAACGTTGACATTCTAGGATTTGAATCGCATTTAATCCATTACTGTTCGATTTTGCAATATTTGAATTTATTAAAATGGTAGCCTGAAGAAGACCCTGGTAGGGTCGAAAACGTTTGCCAAAAAGAGTAATACTGGGGAGTTAGAAGATTTATGTTCAAGTAGAGAGAATTATATTTCCTCCAGTGGTAGATAGGAAGTTCATTAGTTAAATAATTGATTTTCTTGTGTTTAAAGTTAAGCATAGAACATTAGTAAGGATCAATAAATTGAACCTCTATCTCATATAAAATTTTTGTAGTAACTGTATCAGTGACAATCTTGGAAAAATGTATTTGTTCATGTAAAGATGCACCACATGGGAAGTGGTTCTTCCATTGCTTCCCACCACCCCCCAGCACTGATGTTTTCCAAGAATTGAACTGTCTATACCAGTGTCATACTATTCCATTGTTCATGAGTTTGTTATTACATATACCACAATGAATTTCAAACAGTAAAACATCAAGAGAATTCAGAAACTTGATTATAGACCTTATCTGGTGGAATTTTCTAATGTATTTTTGGATACAGTTGACAATGATTGAACTTCTGGATGAAATTGAATGACTCATTTGAATTCTTTAAATGTTTAGAGAGAAGAATCTGATGACAAAAACTGGCATATCTCATCTGCTTAGATTGTTTGCACACTCAGAACTTACTTTATCAATGTGCTTTGCATTTCTTTGCTGTAGAATTATAGTTCTTATCAGTGGCATGCCATGACATTTGATGATAGGGAAGATGTGTTTCTGTAAGAAGCCAACTTACAGGAGCAATCAGTTAATTTCACATCAGGATTCATTCATATTCGTTTGTTTGATAAGCCAGTAAAAACCATACACTTCTTTAAATGTATTTTTAATAGATTATCTGATGTACTTAATAAATAAACAAGTTGAATATAAATACCTCTGTTATTAGATTCAATAAATTCCCCATGCCCTCTAAATGCCAATTCTTGCTTTGAGAAAAAACATATAGCATCTATTAATTTAGATATAATATATCTATTAGCCATAATTATCTTGTTATAATTTTCAATATTTATTTTATATTATCTACTAATGTTAAATTCTATTCCACTTTGATTTCCAAATTGCTTCAATTTTACGAAAGAATCAATGTGACATTTAGGATTTTCATGTCTTTTGCCAGTTTTACTCAAATTATTTAAATCATCAAAGCCATTCTTATTCCACACACACTAATTTTGTTTGAAAATAGTAGGCAAATCCAACAAAACAATTTTGCATTTCTATGCATCACAAAGCCATTTTATGTCTTCATAAATTTTATCATGAAAATGTTGAACAAATTTTTTTGTTGACGTATTTATATTTAATTTACGCATTGGTCTTTCTCTTTTAATAATCGTTTTTTTTTTCATTATAGGTCTTGAGCCAAAACTTTTTAAAAATAAATTTTCAATATTGCAATTACATTCTAAATCACTAGCCATAATATAAGGGCTAAAATTAAAAATAAAATTATTAAAAATTACTTGGTGAAATAAAATGTGTGGTGGATATACATACCTGGTACAAAATATTCTTGAATTGTATGAATATACTTTTAAAGAAAATTATAATTAAATATAGTTTTGTGAAGAAACGTACATAAAAATAACACAAAATATTGTTTACTTTTTAAATCTTAAAACAATCCACTTACCTAAAATTGCTCCCTATCAGTGGCACATGGATGGAATCAGAGACAATCTTGGTAGGTGTGCAGCGCATGCATGCATGCCAAATCCCGAGGGTGCCAATACCGGTTAATGTCAAATGCCTCTTTTGTTGCATCACTAGTATACCTCAAAGAACGCAACAGGGTTGTTGTAGATTTTAAATGTTTCTCACCATAGCTGTAAAAATCTAAATATGTTAAACTTAATAGTCATTTGTTTTCTAACTAATTTGTTTTAGGACCAGGTGTCCACGGAAGTTTCCAAAATTTACAAGTTTTCGGTCACTGTCATTGAACTGGAAAAATTTGTCTTTTTACATCTAATATTACAAAGAAATCAATCCCCACTATACTTGGCTAGAGATTGATTCGGTTAAGCTTTCATTTAAGTAAAATTCCGGTTCTTTCAGCAGGGTTTTATTTATGTCCCTAATCCAACGGTTCCCAACCTTTTTCGGGTGGCGACCCCTTTTTATGAAAGCCAAGTGACCCGCGACCCCGATACTATTGAAAAAAGACATTTTTAATAAGGTAATTAAAAAAACAACGAAATTAGTTTTTTAGTATAATTTTATTTTAAATTATGTCTAATAATTTAATGCAATTGTTGAAATTGTATGTTATTAACCAGCCTTAAAATTCGCGGGTGAGTTTTTGTTAACGCCAACCTCGTCATTCTCAACATTTAATTTATTCCTCTCAAACTCTCAACACATGATTCAATCAACTGTGATGGAATAGCGTACCTAGATTACACTTATTTTAATTTTTAAAAAATACAGTCGACCCCCC
>NW_019384475.1:1004054-1065313 GCF_000671375.1 Centruroides sculpturatus
TTACTACTATGCATATGTAGCTAGAACTATTTCTAAGACTAACAGCACAAAACCTTTCTCACTAATTTCTAGCCTTATTAACTGGAGTACAAACGTTTTCGGCCTTCTTAATAGGCCTTCCTCGGGTACACTGTGGAGCGTTGGTTAGAAGAAGTTTAAATGCTGCCAATGTTTGCCAATGCCAATGCTGCCAATGCTGCCAAAACATTGGCAGCATTTAAACTTCTTCTAACTGACGCTCCACAGTGTACCCGAGGAAGGCCTATTAAGAAGGCCGAAAACGTTTGTACTCCAGTTAATAAGGCTAGAAATTAGTGAGAAAGGTTTTTGTGCTGATAATCTTCATTAAAGCAATTGTGAATTGAAATTTGTTAATTACTTAGATTTTCAGAGTTATTTATATTTGATTCTGATGAAACCGTGTTGTAGTTTACTTTGCTTTATACAAACTTGTATAAACCAAGTTATTTATATATTTTAATTTGATTTCTTTCCATGCCCATTATGAATTTGGCCAGACTAACAGTAAAGGTTCCTGGGTATGAGAAATAAGACTAAACATATTTCAGGTTGACCAATACTTGAAAATTTCTGGACTGACCCAGGATCCTCAGCATAGTAGGCTGATACCTTTACTCATTCTTATAACATGTTAGATTCAAATAGTAATTATAATTTAAATATTCAGTTGAATTATTTATTATTGTAGATATGAAGTTATAAATTTACTGTGGTAGTATTTTTGATTGTGTTCAGTCAGTTTCAGCTTTGAGCTCTATAAAATTGTGAATTTTACTCATATTTTACCTAAATTTAATTTTTGATATAACACATAAAAAAGCTAAATTTTAGAAATAAGAATTTTTTTTTTATCTCAGTATTGTTTAATTTATTAAATCTTTTCAGTTGGCTTTATTGCCAAGAGAAGTTAAGTTTTGATTTTATTATTTCATTTAATACAAAAATAAAATGAAAGAAAAATTATATGAATGATTGTGATATATAATATATAAATAATACATAATTTTTAAAGCCAGGTTATTTTTGGACTAAAATTAATCTAATTTAATTAATTAAATATGGAATTTGGCTTAAAGGTAGGCAGTTAAGATTTTATCTTATACTAAAATTAATAATTAGAAATTAAGTAGTTCTAAAAATTCTGGAAGAAAGATCAATACAAAGCAAAACTCAACTACAAATTTTGCTTGCCAAGTAGACACATTACCAATTATGTTACCCAACCTATGTCTAAGATTTGTTTAAATTAAGATCTATTATAAATCTTGTAAATTGGTCTTGAATAAGTAAAAATAGTTCTAGTCTCTTCCAGCAGAAATATTTTATTTATCAATTGTTTTATGGCTGACTGAACATTTTTATTCAATATATTCATTTTCCTCGTCTATTCTGAAGTAATTCTAAAATGTTGTAGGTTTTAAATTTTAAAATTGCATGAATTCTATATTCCACATTTCAATTTACTATTGGTTTAATCCTGGCAATGACTGTCCAGTCAGCCAAAAACATTTGATAAATAAGATATTTATGCTGGAAGAGACTAGACCTGTTTTCATTTATTATAAAATTAAATTATATAATAATGTTCAACTTTCTATATAACAGCTACTACAACAAATAAAAAATGCTGATATCAAATGAATAAAGCTGAATAATAAAATATACCCTACATTTCTCTATACAGTGGATGATTGGTTAACGAATGGATCAGATAACAAACACTTTCGCGAAAGATTTTTATGATTGGACAACGAACACATGTTCAAATAACGAACACTTTACTGAACAAACACAAGAAGAAGTGACATAAGTAACGAATACCAATTGGTCTTCCTTTGTCTCAGGCAACAATTCAAAACTTTTCGGAGCACGGGAGACGTTGACAACAATGTTCTACCCAGTATATACTGATCGGATAGTATTCCCTCGAACTTTGAAACTCTCCCTTGTAATTCCAGCCTTTTATATTTCTGACAGAAACAATTCTNGGGGGTCGACTGTATATCAAATTATTCAAACTTCAAGACACCATTAAAAATAAAAATTGCATTATAGTGAACATTTTTTTTTAGTTAACTGTATAAGTTGGCGACCCCACAGAAAGCCTGTCACGACCCCTTTCTGGGTCGCGACCCATAGGTTGGGAACCCGTGCCCTAATCTCTTAATTATTTAACTACTTCTTAAGTAGAAACAAGTTGAAACTGGTTACTTTGTACTTGAATATTTGTAGTCTTGTGAAAGAAGTGGAAAGACAAATTTTTATGACAACGGATACATAAATCATAAATTTAAGGAAAATAAATTATAGAGCTTTTTTGTACCTTGTGTGTCTCATACATTAAATTTTGTTGTAAATGATGCTGCCAAAGTAACAGTTAATTTTTTAACATTGTACAAGAAGTACACATTTCTCTCTACATCTCCTTATAGATGGGACATATGAAATCGTAATATCACTGGTTTAACAATTAAATCTGTAAGTAATAAGATGGGAGAGCAGAATAAATATATCAAATATTTTAATGGATGTTTTTTAACTCCTGTCAACTATACAGAACTATCATAGAAACATGCCAGTAAATTCCTGTCAGTTGAGTTAAGTTATAAATCTACTCATGATTCACATAATCAAGTGAGGACGGCCAAATATCTAGCAGGCAGGTGGCTAACAGCCCAGAACCGGTTCTGGATAGATTCATTGGAAGCATTATAGGATATTTTGGTGCGTAGCATCCACCAGCTAAACCAGGTGAAGTTGATGCTCTGTAAAGTGCATGTGCGAATGCCTATAATCTTGCTGTTTGGAAGATGACCTGGTTTTGATAATACAGCATTTCCATTTTGCCACTGATATTCAAATATACAATAGCAATCATATCGTTTTTTTCACATGTAGTATAGAAATTTGTAATAAGATACATAATACGGTTATAATAAAATATTAATTTTAATTAATTCAAAGTACATTAAAATATGAAAATAATCGCATAATATGTATTTATATTTTAGAAAATACAAGGGAAGTGGCACTTCCACTGCTTTCAAGGACGGCACATCATTGGTTCTTATATTATAGCTTTAAAACAAATTAAATGAACTTTGTTCTTTATTTTAAAAATTGGGATTTCTGGAAAGTCCACAAATATTGAGATGGTTGTAAGTCATTAGATCATATATAGAAGGACATCTATAATTTACATGATTAATTTTTTTATATTTGAATATACCTAATTGAATAAAGTAATTAACAAAATGAAGGGATTAAATTTTTGTTTGATTTTCTAATTGATAATATTCCATTAAATTACTGAAAAATAAATTTCTTTGATAGATTTAATTCTAGAATAATGATATACATAATTTTGAAACAAGAATTACAAAATGTTTTCTTTTAAAGATCAAAGTCTATGATATTCTTTTGTCAATTTCACATTTTTAAAATACCTAATTTTATTATGATCCAATATAAAATTATTATAATTACACTGTTATAGTTATTAAATATTGATTGTTGTAAGAATTTTTACAGTTCAAAGATCATTATTTTTTAGAATATTTATTTTTCCCTCAAAAGAATGATCCATGTTTAAAATACAGATATACCACCTAATTGACACCTTTGGTTCAAAAGCCTTCCAAATTATTCATTTTTCCAGACCAATCATGGTCACATATAATAATAATTCATCAACACATTTCTAACTCAATAATGGACTATTAGAAATGTAAATTAAATAAATATTAAATGTAAATGAAGTAAATAAATAAACTTGTACATTGCTTATTTCATAAACAGTCAATCAACCAATACCATAGATGCCACACAGCTTTAAACTGAAACACCATGGTTAAATGTAAGAAACTTTTAATTGCTTAAAATGTTTAAAACATTTTATATAAAACTAGTAAGTTTCATCATAAATCTTTCCTTTTCTATTAGTTAATATTGGAATATTCAGAACATTATTTTGTAGAGAAAATTAGATTAATTTATCTAATGATTTCCAAGTTCTTTGTGAGATATATTTTGTTTTAATTTACAGAATAGCATTATAGTATTATTTATTCTTATTAAAAATGATCTAAATGATATTTCCATTTCTGTAATTTTTTATATAATTGTTTATTAAAATAAAACATTTGAAATTAAATGTTTTTAAATTCCATAAACATCAATAGATAATTTTTATAGAAAGGTAAAAAAAAAGGTAGTCATGATTGATATATAGAAAATGAACTTATCCTATAATTTATTCTGTTTATCCTGCTATCAATAGGCACATTGCTAGTAAAGTGGCTTTGATATAGCTGGATAAGCAACCAATGACAACAGTCCATTTTAAATGACATGCTCAATGTAAACGTGGTTGTAAGATATGCTAAAATTTTCTACATGGGTTGTTACTTGTTTAATCATCTTTATTTATGTTTATATGGTATTGATGGTAACATTCATAAAAATTTTTTTATGTTTTAAAAAATTTTATTGATTCTTAACATTCATATTACCTTTTCCAATTGTTTTATGATTTTGAAATTGAGTATATATTAAGGAAATTTTTCACAAATAGTTTTATTGCTTTGTTTTTTTATGTAAAATATATAGACAGAATTCAGAAGAGTAAATTATTTGTTAAATCTAAATACCAAATACTACTATAAACAAAAAAACTTTAAAATTGTATGGATAATTCTCCTTGTCAATCTTCTTGAATACTTTTGATGGAGTGTGTGCTGTTCATAATTTGACTTTGTTTTAAGTGTTTCCTCCTACCAATTCCTCTTCTTTAATCTGGACTTGGCCAGATATGCAAAATTTTAGATAAGGTAAAACAACATTTGATAATTCCATGTTGTCTCTGACCAGAGTACACATGGAATTATCAAATAAGTACTGTATGAGTACTCTTTAATTGTAGTCATCTGATAGGAATTTGCACATTCAGCAAAGGCTAGCTGTTGTCTTTGTACTTCTTAACTATTTGAATATTAATTTTTTTTGCAAAAAATAGATGCAAGTAATAATTGTAATTACTGTAATATTATAAAATTAATATTCAAATTATATTAATTAAAAATTAAAATTCAGAACTAATTCAATATCATAAAATTTACTTTACTGTCATCTTTATAATCAATGAATAGGCTCAGGAAAGATTTTTATCTGTTATATGAATACATTAATTCTTGTTAAGGAAGTTCTTCAAGCATAAATTCAGTTCAAAACTTTCTTGGAGCAAAATCTTTTAAAAATTGAATTTCTTTCTGGTTAGGTACTCATCATCTAAATTCAACAAAAATTTTTCTTGTTAACTCTTGATAAGGGATATATAGTCTGAAAATGCATCTAAGCTCAAAAACTTTTTGTTCTGGGGAAAGTGGTTTTAATTAGATTTTCAAGTAATTCCATGCATCCTTTCATTTTTATCTATTTGCATGATGAAATTTTTATTTGACATTTTATCATGCAAGTTAATTTTTCAATTACTCTATTTAACTTTATTTTTATGCATTTATATTTATTTCTAGATATATACAAAATAGAAAATAAATTTTATATCTAAGTTTTTTATTTACCCCACTTTCATTTACTAAATTAACTACAAATAATAAATAGAATAGCTTGATACAAAATAAATACTAAATTTGAAGATTGCTACAAAAATTAATATATTGCAGTTGATTTTCTTCATTGCATGATAAGTAATAGTCAATATACTAATCCATTTTTTTAAATAATATAGTCTCTCATGAAATTAAATATTTAGTAAATTAAAATGACAAAATATATTTGATCATAATGTTGCAGTAATGTGATTAGAATGAACATTGTATTATTGAAATATCTGATACCATTATAATGTTTTTGTTTGAAGAATTATAAAGCGAAATTCTAGCAAAACCTCAATTTAATGGACTAATTCAGGTTAGGGGTGTCCATTAAACCGAAAGTCTATTATATAATAAAATAGGTTTTCCAAATGCATGTGTTAAAAAATTGACAAATTAATTAGTTTATCTGTTTTTACTCAAGTAGATTTGTGTAATTAAAATTAAGTATGCATGAGAAATTTAATATCACTGAAAAGTTTTCTATATGTATTATTGCTTATGTACTCACCATAGTTCTTAGACTGTAATAAACAAGTGTATCAAAATAAACAAACAAATAATTTTTGGAAAGTACACTTTAATTGTATTTAACTAAACAAATAAACAATGTTCTTAAAAGAAACTAAAATTTAAATTTGACAAAACACAAAAAATAATTTCCTATTTATTTGTCTTGGGATGAAGATATTTGGAGACTCTCACATTGTAGTGTGAAATAGAGTGGTAATTCTTAAATTTGAAAAAAAAAACATGTTAATTTAATTACTTATAAAATTCATTTTTAAATTAACAGGGTGTGAATTTTCAGGCTGTGAAAATTAACATCCTGTTAATACCTGCCATACAGAACTTGGATTTTGTCCTTTAAATCCAAAGTCTGTTAAATTCAGGTTTTACTGAATTAAGATTATAATAGAAAAGTCTGACCCAATTCAATTATTTAAAGTACCTATTCTTTTTCTGATGTCTAATAAGATTGTTATTTGTCAATTAAAAGTAGTAGAATAACAAGTATATGATTAACTAGTTTTTCCTGCTAAGAATGACACTGACTTACAGTAGGATCAAACAGCATGGTTGAAGAATGGTGAATTACATCTCAACTTGTATTATTCAAGATTAATTATGTGGTTCTATATCAAATTTGAACCTTACAATATACTGTTTGGCTTGCAATTTCTTATAGGAAAACTACTATTTTAATAATAGATTCCCTATTATTAAAATAAATTTGTTTAGGAACAAAATTTATACTAAACCATTTAAGTATGTTATGAATAAGTACTTTATAATTTTTTTTATTAATTTTGATGATAATTTCTTGTCATTACTTCATAATTAAGCTTAAATTCTACATTTGTAGTATTAATTTTTCACTTGGCAATTAAAACAGTTTTCTGTGATTAGTTTTGATCTAGATTCATTTAGATATATATTCCATCACAAAAATAATATAATTAGTGATATAATAATTTTAATGTTTGCAATTTAATGTGTATTGTATTGATATTTAGAAATTTATAAAAGAAATTTGGTAGACAAGTATATTAAGTTTAGCTAATGAAGTTAAACTTAAATTTTCTTATGTCATTCTAAATTCTATAATTATCCTGGATTAATATCAGTTCTCTAATATAAGAAACACAAATTAAATTACTAATATTAAATATATGAACACACTTTTTCTACATTGTTAAAGTCTTTAGTTAGTTAATTATTAGAATGAGTTAATTGTGTCTATAAATTTTTTCTTTAAATATTTTAGATTCATTTGATAAATTAAAAGAGAGCAAAGATAAATTGAAAAATTAGAATTTTGTCTTTATGCTATTGTCTAATAGTTTCCCTACAATATTCAATTATTTTAACTTTCAGAAGATTCTGGATACCGGAAGAAGATTTCAGTTGATACATAATTATATAATTATGTTTTCATCATCTCACTCTTTAGCAAATACTATTATTTTGTTTTCCTGGGAATACAAAGAATAAAAATCATATAAAATAAAATCTGGAATGTCTTCAGAGTAAATATAGTACTTGAAGGTTTGATGATAAGTCATGAAAGATATTACATTCTGTATAATGGTTAAGAGACATCTTGAAATGGCTACACATATTCATTTTTCTGCTTATTAAGTATTTAGTTCCTGTCATATAATTACAAACTTTCAGATCATTATTGATAATACTATACATAGTACTGTGATTAATTACTTGTCTGCTTAATTAATCAGAATTCTCATATGATGTATTTTATGTTATAAATTGCTACACTGCTATACTGTTGTTTTTGACAGAATGAGGTCTTGAGGTCTTTTTTTGAACATTTTATCCAATAATAAATGCTAAGCTATGATAAAGCATTCTTCATGAGTCTCATTTGACAGATTTCAGTCTCATTACTTTTTATGTGATCAGAAAAATTACAGAGCATTTATCCTTAAGTAGACAGAGGGGGGCTGACATTAATTTTATATGTTCTGTACATGTATTCCTTGATTAACATGGTTAAATAATCCCTTCACCCATTAGTGAGTATATTAAAACCATGTTAATCAAAATATGGTATCTATGTTAAGTAATACAGCTGGTAAAGACAAGTAAATTAAAACTTCTGCCATGTATATAAAGGGATTACTGCAAATAATTTCATGCATTAATCAAATCTCACATTAAGCAAGGGATATCTGTACACAATCTTGTCTATATTTATAATCTAAATGCTATCACTATGATTTTGGTTGGTTGATATACATTCATTCTATCTTGTATTGTTGTTTAATATAAATATATAGCAGTAATAATTTAAAAATTAATTTAAATTAATTTTCAAATTATTACTATTTTTAAATTAAAAAATACAACTTTTTATTATTTTTGTTATATTTTGTTGTTATTATATTAATTATCATCATTATAAAGTAAATATTCATATTGTTATAAACACCAGATTGATTTCATACATTCCTTACATGTAAAGAAAATTTTAATTTTTTTTTATAAATATTGATTAGTAATAATATTTCTTACAGGTGGAGAAAAATCTCAAGAAAACATTCTTGACAAAGAAAAATCAAAAGGTATTGAATGCCCTGTTTGCAAAAAGCAATTCAGTTACCAAAGTAACTTAGAAATTCATCTCAATAGACATTCTACATCTAAAGAAAACTGTCACTGTGAAGTTTGCGGCAAAGCATTTAAATGGAGAAGCAGCCTCAGATCACACATGAAAATGCACGAAGGTTCCTTTCCACACAGTTGTAATTTATGTTCTAAAAAATTTGCATATTTATGCCAACTAAAATTACATATAACAAAGAAACATTCAAATTATTCTTTACAAGTATTTTAAAAATTTATATCATTTGTTTATGCTCTTATTGAGACTGTTTAAGAACATAATAGAGTGACTTCTTAATTGATACAAGTTTAATTCTTTAAATATAAAATTNATCCCGATATTATGGTTTTTATTTATTCGTATGTCTCAATGTTCTCTTTTGTGGATGTTACTCTGATGGTGTCTGTTTCTCTATCTGTATCTGTTATGTGTTATTTTATATGGATTTTTTCACAATTTAATGTAAAAACTAAATTCTTGAAGTTTCAGTTTATTTTAATCGAATAAACGTGTAGATCTCTACTTGAAACTGGGAATATTCTTTGATTAATTAATAATCATATTCATAGTCTTCATACAAATGTTGCATTTCCATTTGTTTTATGTTATAATTTTACGCGTTTTTTTTTTTTTCATAATTTAACGTTAAAATTAAACCTGTTTGTGTGTGAGAAAGATTAACATAATTGAAAAATTACAATTTGTACTTGAAACTATAAATAATTTTCTAGATTTGTACATTCATCATAAATAAGTTATTTTAAAATATATATTACAACTAATACAAGTATTAAAACAGGCCAGGACAATAATTATATGTATATAAACAAGTATATAAAAAATATTGTAATTTTTACACATAAATAAGTTATTGCCATAATAGAGTATATTATTTAGTCGCAAATCAACAATGTAAATTTCTAAGTTATTTGGATTTCTTTAATGAATCTCAATGTGAAATTTTTTCACAAATTCTCTAAAATATATTAAAGTATCAAAATAGCTTCAATATACACATGAAGAAACTATAGACCAAGATATCTTATTCATTATTACAGCTAAATATATCAATTTACTGTAATTTTTCTTGAAAAATATGTTGAAAATTGTTCATTTTTTAAAGCCATTATAGGAAATTATTCCTTCAAAATACTTGGAAATGCTTATTCAGTATGCTTCTCATTCCATGATATTTTATAACAATTATGCACATTACATTATATTTTTAACTAATCTGTTCAAAAAGATTTTAAAAATACGTGACAGTTATATACTTATTTTGTTTTTTTTTCATATTTAATATTTTCTTATTAAATATTCTTTTGTACTATTGATACTTCATTAATAATTTATAAGGATATCCAAAGCATTTTGAACATTGATGTTTTCTATTTATTTTTGTATAGCAATGGGGTCTGTTGTTCTATTTATGGTTTTAATATACTCATGCGAAAGATATTATTGTTAATATAATTAGGCATCTATTGTTTTATTGACATTACATGGTTTATAATATTCTTATAATTCAGTTTATTTTATTTTCTAATTGGGAGCTGTCCATTAATTACGTTTACAGATAAGAGAGAGAGGGTTGTAACAAGTATTTTACATCATTGTACACGATGTAGGAGGGAACCTAGGCATTGCAGCATTATCTAGTGGACTTTTGTACGGGTATTAGTGGCATACGAATTAATTTTTATAAGCCTACTTATTAGTAATATGAGTAAACTTTTAGTTAGAAAATATTCGAAGAATTTTTTTAAAGTAATTTCTTCGATACCAGGAAGTGTGAACTATTGTTCATTTAATTAAAAGGGGGGAGTCAAAAGTGACTCAAAAATTGTAGCCGTAATTAATGCAAGGTCACTTGTTACTTCTAGATAATTTAAACAGTTATTCGATTCTAGTTCTTCAAAGTTAATATGGTTATGGAAAGACTCGACTATACTTAAAATTTCATCTGCTGTTATTAAAAGTTTCATTATAACTTACATTATTATATCGTATACAACATCTACAAAGATAAACAATACACTTATTTTTGAAATCTATATCTACCTTACTGTTATAACTATTTTGGTTAGTTTAGGTTCAACAACAACAGATCCCACTGTAACACGATTTATCTGTCTGTATAGAAATTATCTACTTAGTAATATTACATTGTTTTTCCTTTAACGTACCGGTATTTATTATATCTGTGTAAGTTTCTTGGTAAGATGAAAGTATAGAAAACGATTCATTCGGATATTTTTTCATATTTTAAATAAACAGTTTATTTTTCAATTTCAATTTTATTTGTATTCATAATTTTCTTATCTATAAATGAAGAAAGAATAGAATCCGGAGGATCCGGAATAGGAGTCATTTTCATCTCAAACAACTACACTGCTGACCAAGTAAAATGCAACACCTGCAATATCTAGAGACCTACATGGTGTTGCATTTTACTTGGCCAGCAGTTTATAAAGACGAAAGTAATTAGAAAAGTGTGTAATAAATATATGTGAATGAAGTGTGTAAAATCTGCTATCAAAATATATACAAATTACAACAAACTATTGAATAAAAATATACTGTAAATATTCGAAAGCCTCAATTAAATCTTTAATGCAAGGGACAAATAAAGGCGGCACTTCCGCTTTGCCGGAGTATGGAGTCAGTTTTATCAATATATGATTAGCAGAATATGAATTGCGGTGCCATAGATAATACTTTTATTCTGATTGGCTATGTGTCATGAGCATTTCCATAACGCAAATTTCCCTAACGATTCTCGAACACGTCAAAACGATCAAGAGATTAAATTTCTGATGTCAGCAGACCATATTTAATACAATCATATGGAAAATACAGGATCGAATCCTTTCGGAATATTAGAATTTTTTATTCATGGTTTAGAACCAAAAGTTTGATTCTCTAGTTTTATTCATTGAAACTGATTTATATCTGCAAAATCCTTTATGAGTTACAGTTTAAATCTGATTTAACGATTGTAATGTATGCTATAAATTAGAAATTTGTATAAAATTAAAGATATTATTTTAGTTTTTAGGAAAACTTTGAAATGTTTTTCATTCGAAGAGAAGTATTTTTTTTTATTGAACTCAAATGTTAAAATCTATCGTATATAATACTATTTTAAATACTAAAATAAATATATATAACTGTAATCAAAATAATTGAATTCTAACAGAATTTTTTGAATATTTCAGTCGAATCAATGGATTGTTCGAGAGGTTTGGATCGGACTGGAGAAACAACTGTAAAGTGTAGTATATGTGACATGTTATTCAAATCAAAACAGGGGTTGAATTTACATCTCAGACGAAGTCATCAGATTAAAGGAAAGTATCAGTGCGATATTTGTACACGTTCTTATAGTCAGAGATGTGATTTATATAGTCATAGAAAGATTCACGGTGGTATTTCTCATCATTCATGTGCGGTTTGTTCCAAAAAATTTATTTATCTTTCTGCTCTCAGACGTCATTTACGAATGAAGCATTGAACAGTATTTTAGAAAGAAGATTAAGAATAGTATACAAAAAAGGAGAATCTATAATAGTTAATAATTTTATTTGCTAATAAGCAAATTTTATGATTAAACGAAATCATGAAAGTTAGCAATGATGAAGATTTAAAAAATCCTAAAAACTAAATTGATAATATAAAATCGATTTTAATATTTTTAATGAACAGAAGAGAAATATAATTGTAATTTAACTGTTTGTTAATAAATATTATTATGAATAAAAATTTATATGGAATTCATTATTCAGAAGCCCTTAATTCTAATCAAAAATTAATGGACAAGCGAAACTTTAAATATTCAAAAATATATAAGTACAATTTAAGTAAACTTTTATACGAAATTTGTATGTGTGATGAATAAAAGATTGATAAATAAATAAAATATTCTTTGGATATATATCCTACACATTGCAAAATGATAATTTTAAGTTGAGAATAAATTGAGTGATCAATTCAATTGAGGTATAATGATTTTCCGAATCGAAAAATGCGTATCTTTGATTCTCATTTACGATTCAATTAGTAAGAATATAGCTAGAGAGTATTATCATTAGCATTTGGAGATTCTTAATGAAGTTGTATTTATATTATCATTTACATATACAGTGGGTGATCGGTTAACGAACATAATCCGTTCCATACTTCATTCGTTATCCGAATTGTTCGTTAATCGATCACCCACTGTATATACATGTAGAGGTAGAGAACCATTATAATTACGAAGATCGAAACTAGTAGGCCTACATTAAAAAAATCTGGTTTTTCGAGTCCCAAAAATCGATCCCACTTGCCAATGGCTCAATGTAATAATGAAATCTTAAATACGGGGTATAATGCTGCAATGGGCAGTAAATACAAACTTCATAGATAACAATAATGCTTAAGTTTATTCATATTTAAATACAACTCAAATTTGCTCAAGAGATATTATTTACATTTGAGATCTGACTCTCAGAAAGCGAAAACGAAATTTTCTGTGCAGCTCCTTGAAACGGGATTCTCGTTGTAATTTCATCCAATCAAAGGCCTAATGGATAAAAATCACTGAATTTGCGGTTAGCCGCTATCAGGTGACGACCCTCGACCAACTGGTTGGCAGTGTGAAAGTTTAAAGGATTTTCTTCACCACTCTAACATCTAAATAGAAGAATCAGTTTCCCATAGAAAGTCCCGGAAGGCACCCACATGGTCGTATGGAGACAATATGGGTACATTCAGTAGCGTAGCGTGGAGGGCGGCACTTTTTAGGGGGCGGAAAATTACGTTTTAGGGGGCGGCAAAAGTTCACAATAAATAATAATAATATCTTGTAAGAATTTGAACCATTCAATTTCATACTTTCGTCCACTTGCGATTCGGACCGATTGAAATGAGCACGGAATAGTGTTACCATCCGACTCGCGGTCCGAGGGATATCGTGCGCAACCTGTCGACCTATTTTTTGTTTACTCGTAGGATTCATTCGTAATCATATACACCTCCAATATCCAATAGAGCTAGGTCACTCGCGTTACTCCTATCCAAGTCTCCCTAGTCGCTAACTGTAACTGAGTTAGAACCAGCATGCACTGCAAATTATTCTTCGCATTGCAAAATGATATACGCATGCGTCAGGAACTTCTGTTCGAACAAACCTCACCTGCCGTCCGGGTCGGCGATTTTAAAAAGGTGGCAACACTAGCACGGAATTTTTCATTACTTATTCTGTGACGATACTGAATTTTAGTCTTTTAAATTGAGATACCTAAATAAGGGGGCGGTGAAATTTTCATCCGCCCCGGCTGACACCGACGCTACGCCACTGGGTACGTTCATAAAGTCGAATGAATTAAATTAATACTAACGAGTCGGTCATAAAATACAAATTCCATTCAGTACGCATGCCGGATGTTGATGACGTTTCAAACGAAACTCTAACGAAATTCACGAAGGAAAGAGTTCGTTTACTTCGTTAAGAAAATGGCGCCCGGCGATATCGATATATCTAAATCTACTCGAGTGTTTAAATTGCGGATCAAAATGTGAAATGATAGAAATAACTGTCCTGAAGCAATCTATGAAAATGATTTCTGAAAAGACTACACTAGCGACATTGATATCTTCGATTTTAGGAACAGTCATTTTGTTTTAAA
The DNA here is from genome assembly GCF_000671375.1 of Centruroides sculpturatus. Lineage (NCBI taxonomy): Eukaryota > Metazoa > Arthropoda > Arachnida > Scorpiones > Buthidae > Centruroides > Centruroides sculpturatus. The sequence continues at coordinate 1,018,484 of NW_019384475.1, forward strand.
CGAATCGGTCGAAATGTCTAAGGCAGTGTTTAAACATCCTGTGGGCCGCGAAGCCTTACACGGGGATCGCGGGTAAAATAAAAAGACAAGTGTTTGTAGGTCGTACACTACATTAAAAATACTACAGTTTCAGCGAGAATTACGGCCCACCCCAGAAAATGATAGCCGAAAAAGTGTTGAGCTGATTTGCAAAAAGAAATAAAAAGTAGAAAAGTAGAAGCTGAAAATTCTAATACTGAAAAAAAAGAAAAGAAAAAAGGTCAGCAGCTCCCTGTGCCTAATGTTATAATTAAAGGAAGTTTCATACTTTATGTGTGTTAACAAACTTCGCGTTGAATTTTTATCGATGTTAAGCCTAACAATTTTTTAAAATAATAATCGCCGCTATTGTATCGTTAAAAATTATTTTTAAACTATTTTATTGCTAACAAAACAAACCACCACCCATAATTAGAAAATTGAGTCTCGTTTAAATACTGGCCTCCCTTCAATGGTCGAGCCAGTGTTGCCAGCTAAAACACGCAAAAATTTATCAAAAATAATAGAGGAGAAGGTGGTATTATGGAACCCCAATTACATTATAGTGAATTGTAAACAAGGTATCATAACTACACCCACATTTTTTGTGCGAAAAGTACTGGTAACTAGTAAACTAAATGTTCCTAATTGGATTTTNCAAACCAGGTTGAGGTTAATAGGCCTATAGATCTCTACAATTACAATGCTATTAATTACTTCTGAAAAATCATGAAGAAGACAGAAAAGCAATCAACATTGGACAGATTCTTTAACCCCCACAAACAGAAAAAACACGACTAAGAAAAATGCAAGACCTTGTATATATGTATTTTTATTATTACATATGAATAAATGTAGTAAGAAAGTATATATTTTTTGGGGGGTCTCCAGAACGAATTAATCAAATTCCCATAGGAACCTATGGTAAATCGATAATTAGTTAATGGAACGGAAAGTCTTGGAACGGATTATGTTCATTAACCGATCACCCACTGTACTTTTATTTCTTGGTAGGCTTATGCTTATAATTATAAACCTAGTAGCTTTTTTGCTGTCTGAAAACCTTTAACTGCTTCTTAAACAGATATCATTAGAATATGATTATCTGTGTGTTCCAGTATATCAATGTAGCCTGTTGCAGTAGCTAGCAAATGTTGCAATGTTTGAGATCATACTTCCTTCACATTTGGAACAGAGTTGTTAACAATACCACCTCATAGTCATGATTAACACAAGCAATATTGCTGTATCTGAAAACAATGAGAATATTATACTTTATATACCATTTATGCTGTTTTTATAATTAAAATGATTGAAAATAAGATAATTACTATTTTGTAATTGAAATGCTGTGCTTTCATCAACTTTAAACTGAAGAATATTGTTGTCAATCTTGATGCTTGCTTCAAGCATGGGTTTTGTCAACAGTTTACTCAATAGAGTGAAAAATAACATGATCATTACTAACATTGTTGCACGTTATTACATTGGAACATGCTGTATGATAGCTAAATTGTCAAGGAAGCTGAAATGTTATCTGCTTCTGAGAAGAATCAGGTTTCAGACTATGATCCCGAAGAAATTTTTGTGATATCTGGTCTGATTATATTAGGCATCAATGCTTTCTACCTTCTGCAGATATGCTTGTGTTTGAACGTTTTATGAACATGTTTGGTGTAATACTAACAAATTTACTAGAATCACAGAAAAGCAAATATATATGAAAGTAGTGAGAGTGCATGACATTTTCAGACTGTTTGCCTAAAAAGTAGATATTGGTATCCATGTAAACCATGCAGGTTAATTTAACATTGTTTGTGCCAACAAAAGGGTTCATTAACAGGATCCTCACATTTACAAAAATATATTTTCTTGAATTTTATAATAAATATTTTTCATTAATAAATCCTATTGTAGTATATATGCAGTTTTTATGATTTCATAAAATAGCATTTTGGTTATTATGTTTAATGAATATTAATTTGAATAATATTATATTGATTTAAATTTTTAGTGAATAATACTTAAGTTTTAAACAATTTATATGAACCATTGAAAGTGAACGTGGTGGGAAGTCAGTTTTTCCAAAAAACTATATTGCTGCTGAGTTTCAGTACTTAATAGCATTATTTACATATCTGTTGTAAAGAAATAGGAATATTTACATTATTTAAAGGTAAAAGCACTTAACAATAAATCCACAGTAATTTTTAAATCAGTACTTAACTTTACATCTAAATTTCTTAATATAGATGAAAAATGACTTACACCACTTTCAACAGTTCATATATCTGCTTGGATAATTGAAGAAATTGATTGTATAATTTGTTAGTTTGTTTTAGTTCAATTATATTTATTGAAATTCATTAGAAAAAATTTCATAAATTTTCTGGTGAAAGCAATTTCTTACCATTTCTTATTACAATGAATACACTTTTATATAATTTACATTTGTTTATATATTTGTTTTATATAATCCTTGTGATGAAGAATGACAAAGGACCATTTTTCATCAATATAATGAACAATTTTAATTCAAGAAGTTAATGTATTAATATAAATTTTAATGTTTGCAATCGTTTTATTTCCATCCTCAGAATTACAATGAGAAATTCACAATTTTGAATAAAATAATTGTTAAGAAAGCTTTTCAAATATAGATCCAATTCAAATTGCTTTTCTCAGAGGAAAAATATCTTAGAAAATTTACACACTCAAATTAAACATCTGTTGAAGAGAGTCAACAAGGTAATTTTAAATTAAGTTTTCTAAAATATTTTAGCTCCAAGAAAAGCAGTTTGAATTGGATTTACAAATTTTATTTCCGTTTAAATAGGTGCATATTGACATTTTAATCAAATTAGAACATGGTGTATGTGGATAAGTTATTGAATGGCAGCCAAATGACATAGTCCATTTCATATGAAATGAAGCACATTCGTATTTGCTTACTTAGCTATTTGTACCCACAAAAATGTGTATACTTTTTCATTTTGAATAATTTTTTATTGTAATTCTGAGGATAGAATTAAAGTTATTCTAAAAATGCTAAAAGTCTCTATTAAGTTGTATTCTGTAGATTTTAAAAATAGTTGCTTATTTCTCATATATTTATTTAGTTTAACAACTTAATATAAATTGTCTTATTTAACAAAAATTATTTATACTATATTTAATTAAATTTCTATTAAAATTAAACTTGTTATTCAAATAAATATATATACAGTACAAAATTAAAAATAACAAGTAATTATTTATTGTAACATGGTTACAATACTAGGTTGCAATTTTTAAACATATTCTTAATTTATTCAATTTAAAATATATCTTCTCCATCTGAAATTTGTAGTGTTTTGCCCCTGTGCATCATACTTTTCCTGATAACAACAGAGTCATGCCAGTGTTCCATGTAACTCCATTCAGGGGAAAATTTTTGAATTGAATTCACATGACTTCCTCTAAGCTTTCCACATCTGGTCTTGACTTTCATTTATCTAACACTGTTCTCGAGATTAAGGATGGGCAGACAGACAGACAACAGTGGAAATTTATAAGTCTACAGTTTTTTTCAAATTGCAGCCCAATGACATTATTGATAACTATTTTTTTCCTATTATTCTTAACTAATTTTAGAAACTTCAAATTTCAGTTGCTAGAGAAATTATGAACTAGTGAAATGCTAATTGTAATTAAAATTATTTCACAACTCCATAAAATACATATAATAAAAATGCTATTTAAACAGTTAAGATAACTTATTTAGTTGTAACTTCCATTTCTTTAGCACTTACAGGTTCTGATAACCTAGTTACTCAAATTCAAGAACAGAATGAAATTGAAACTGAATGTGATTTTAATGATTTATGATGTGAGATTGAGATCCTAGAAGATTGATTATTAGAACCTGAAAGCAATAGAGAAATGGATGTTGTGATTAAATAAATAACAGAAACTTCACTTGAGTATAGTGTGATTAAAATTTTCATATATTTGAGATACAGTAATCTTTGAGAAAATTATTAAAAACTACTGGTCCTTAGATAGAAAGGTTTGGAAAGAACTTGGATATGTTATTGCGATTTCAGATTCTTTAGCTAAGTTTGATTAATTGCTACAAACTTATCTAAATACAGTGTTATATGCTAAAAATAATACACAAAAACATGGAAAATGAGATTGTATAGGTCTGCAATTTGAAAATATTTCAGTTCAAAAATATCTACCTTCCTTCCTCGAATATTTCTCATGAAGTTTAGAGCTAATCTGATTATATTTTACATTTCTATGATTTTCAAGAGAGAAATGTAAACAAGAATTAGCCTGACCTGGAAGGGTCTGTCAAATGAGAGATGGAAGGAGACATATGGCTATCCCTTGGGTGTTGAATTAGAGTAACTAATAAAATTTCTAAACAAAATAAAACAATAAAATAATTTATTTAAAAAGATATATTTTAATCGATCTCCCGAATTTACAAATTAACTTTTAATAAAATAAGTTATGATAAAGATAGGATAAAACGTTTTAAAAATGTAAAAAGCAAAAGAGCTGAAAGATCAAATCCAATCTCCTTCCACATCTTTAATCTGACAGACTCTTCTGGCTCACGCTGACTCGTGTTTACTCTTTTGCTGCGGTATTTTAGGAAAGTGAAGGATTTAAACTCGACGGTTTTTTTATTCAATTCTATACAAAAGAAATTATATCTGATGTTGAGCAGAGCAAACAGAAAAAATGTATTAAATTTATATCAATCGCGCAAGTTAATATCACCCTACATTGATTCCGAATAACAAAGGATTTTTGTGCCATTGAGAGCAAAATTTGGCGTTTTTGCTATGGAATTGTTAAAAAAACGTTGAATAGATTTATTGCGCTTAAAAACTTAATGTACTGTATATGGATTTTAATACAATTGTCTATTGTATTAACAACTTTAGACTACTACTTGCATTGTAATCTTAGAATTCAGTAAAATATATCCAGTTAAATCTGTATAACGAAAACTATGTTTTATTCATTAGTCTCCGAAACAATAAATTGTTTTTACGATTTCAATATTTAAAAATGAGTTTAAAAAAACTATTGAAGAATTAAAATTATAAAATAGAATTATTCGATGCAAAAGTGGCATTGTTACTTTGGGGTCTGCATATTATGGGCGTAGGGACATATTTCTAAATATTATGTAATATAAGCTGAAGAAAGATTATTCTGTGAAAGAAATAAAACATTTTATTTTTTTGGATTTTGTTTTATTTCTTTAACAAAGTCATTAAGTTTCACACACAACTGAATGTATAACTGTTTGTTCAATTACTGATATTTTATTTTTAGATTTATATCGATCGATATATGATGTCAATTAACTGAAAATGATTCAATCCGTCCTGAGTTTTATTAGTTCAGTAAGCAGAAACGAAGTTTCGCAATCCTTTCAGTCAATCGAGTTAGTTCTTACTAGAGTTTAATTTTCATCTGATGCAAATGTAATTATGTCCCTTGGTATAATTATTTTCCAAGAATTCTTAAATTTGCCCAATTTCTCTTTCCCTTTTATTTCCAATTCAGACACTATTTTCAGAAACCTGGCATTCGGAAAGCACGACTATAATAATTTCATCATATAATTTTAAATTTCGTACTAATTAGTATAGTATAGATGGACTGCCGAATATCCGAGGCTTTAAGGCATCAGACTACTACTATGGTTTGGTTTTATTTGTTTATGGCAACGAACAACTTGGCAATCTGCCTAGGGGATTTCTCCCGGGAGGTCTTTTAAGGCAAAATAACCCCTGCTTAAGTTTTACTAACCTGAAGAAGACCCGGAAAACTCCAGATGGCCAATCCATTGGTGAGTCGCAAACCCACGACCAATTATCAATATTCAGTGGTTTTATCCATTCGGCCACTGGTGGGCGACTACCACTCTGCATGACCGAGATCGAATCCGAGGCGCAGTCTTATGGGCGGTCTGTCCCGGATACATCGGACCCCGGTCGCCCCATTGTGGGCATGGCCCAATCCACGATGAGTATATAAATAAAAAGTCTTAGTGCTCACAGGACAGAAAGCCAAAAAGACAGGGGGAAAAAGTGAAAACGATTCTATATATATATATATATATATATATATATATATATATATATACATAAATTCATATCAGAAGTCAATTGCAAATGAATGCCCTGAATACAGTTTTATAAGTTCATCATAAATTTACACATATTGAACTTTTTCTGAAATCTTTATGAGCTTAATTTTGGTCAATGTAACGAATGTTTAAAGAAATGTCCACACAGATTGCCTCATCTAATCCTAAGATTATATTTTATAATAGAAAAGAATTATAACTATGCTTCTTACAAATTACAAAATTTATCTTATACCATAAATTGTTGATTTTAATAAGCTTATTTTCTTTACATTTAGCGTTATTTCGAATTTTAGTACCAATATGGATAACAAAGTGAGAGATTTTTAATATTTCTATGTGAGGTTTAACGAGTTGTACGAGTCTTTAAATAAGTGAATTTTCTATAAATTAATTATTTAGACATATATATATATATTTAAATGTCCTTATTTCGTCTTCTCTTTACTCTTCAGGAAATAACATTCTTATAGCGTAGTTGACTTTTTTAAATTAATGTTTCCGCATATTTGGCTGACCAGAAGCCTACAAGTAAAAGTGAATCCTCTTAAAAGTCGATCCTCTTAAAAGTGAAACGAAGACTAAATAAAAACATTTTTAATGTATTGCCCTTACTATAAAATGTTTTATATAAATTTAAATTTATCATCATTGCAATTTTACTAATAATTATTTTTAATTATGTCAGTCCTGCGAGCACCAAAAGGGTCACTTTTGGTATAGTGAATTCGACTAGATTCACAGTACGATTCTGTGTGTAAGGAAAGGATCATACAAGCGCTAACAGAATCAGTTTTCATGATCATGGTGAATTCCACAATGGATAATCGTGTGTTAAGCAACGTGTCCGAATCAAACTCCTCCTGTTGTCTCAACCATTTCTCTCTTGTATGTCGAGCAATATACAGTGTATAATTACGGTTAGAGAGTAATTTTAAAGCATTTTAGATTACTGGAAAAATTAGACTGGTGATGTCGAAAATTCGAATCAGATGAATATTACTTATTGATATGATTAGGAAATTAACAATACAATCGTTGGCTCTTCAATCCAATATGCTGATGAATTATAGACTGAATGTGCTAAATTTTTGATATACCTTGGTTAAACAATTTTACCTTTCTTGTAATCAGACATGTACATATATTTATAAGTTTTTCATGATAAATATAAATAAAATTGTATGTTTTATATAAGAATAATAAATATTTAATGAATTTTATCAGAACATTTAAAAAATCTTTTGACTTAATATATAATAAATAGCACTGAAATTAATGTCATATGCGTATTTTGTAATAACATGTTGAATTAATGAGATATATTTTATTTAAAAAATGATCAATTAAATACACGTTTAAAAATTTTAATTTTTTTAATTTTAATTATTCGTTTTATAATTATATATTCCGTTGTTTTTACCAATTAGTAATAGATTTGTGCTATTGAAATATACTTTTTAGAAGATCAAAAAAGCATTAAAATCATATTAATTCTAATAAATAATTAATTTTTTAAACTTAATCCTCGATTCTTTTTTTCCTGTGTTTTTTACTTTAATATTTTTTTAGCGTTTGGCTTTTAAAAGTACAAAATTATTTTGATTTATTACAATACAAGAATGCCTACATACATTACATATGGACATTCTTGTATTCTTATTATATTGTCCCGATGCATTCCATTATTATATTCTACTAACAACGTATTTCCACATACGTTGTTAACAAAATGTTCCTGTATATTTGACGAGACTAATTCATATATATTTATTTAACTTACTTATTGATATAGTTTTGAATTAATTTTATATAAATATGATAATGAATTAAAATATTTTTAAATATTCTAGACGATTCATCAGAATTATTGCAGAGTAACCAAAGAACAGAATATCTAAAATGTGACATATGCGAAATTACATTTGGATCTCAAAAAGGTTTAAATTTACATCTAAGACGAAGCCATCAACTGAAAGGAAAATATCGTTGCGAAATTTGTTATCATTCTTATAATCAAAAATGTAATTTGTACAGACATCGGAAAATTCACGAAACACGATATCCCAGAAAATCCTATATCAGTAAAATGCCTGTCTCGTCCGATTCAAATAATTGTGGATGAAATTACATAAATTAATTCGAGTTTCATTAAAAAATCATAATTATATTTTATATAAATATATTCTGTAACTTTGTGAAAAATAAATATATTTATCTTCATCCCGATATTATGGTTTTTATTTATTCGTATGTCTCAATGTTCTCTTTTGTGGATGTTACTCTGATGGTGTCTGTTTCTCTATCTGTATCTGTTATGTGTTATTTTATATGGATTTTTTCACAATTTAATGTAAAAACTAAATTCTTGAAGTTTCAGTTTATTTTAATCGAATAAACGTGTAGATCTCTACTTGAAACTGGGAATATTCTTTGATTAATTAATAATCATATTCATAGTCTTCATACAAATGTTGCATTTCCATTTGTTTTATGTTATAATTTTACGCGTTTTTTTTTTTTCATAATTTAACGTTAAAATTAAACCTGTTTGTGTGTGAGAAAGATTAACATAATTGAAAAATTACAATTTGTACTTGAAACTATAAATAATTTTCTAGATTTGTACATTCATCATAAATAAGTTATTTTAAAATATATATTACAACTAATACAAGTATTAAAACAGGCCAGGACAATAATTATATGTATATAAACAAGTATATAAAAAATATTGTAATTTTTACACATAAATAAGTTATTGCCATAATAGAGTATATTATTTAGTCGCAAATCAACAATGTAAATTTCTAAGTTATTTGGATTTCTTTAATGAATCTCAATGTGAAATTTTTTCACAAATTCTCTAAAATATATTAAAGTATCAAAATAGCTTCAATATACACATGAAGAAACTATAGACCAAGATATCTTATTCATTATTACAGCTAAATATATCAATTTACTGTAATTTTTCTTGAAAAATATGTTGAAAATTGTTCATTTTTTAAAGCCATTATAGGAAATTATTCCTTCAAAATACTTGGAAATGCTTATTCAGTATGCTTCTCATTCCATGATATTTTATAACAATTATGCACATTACATTATATTTTTAACTAATCTGTTCAAAAAGATTTTAAAAATACGTGACAGTTATATACTTATTTTGTTTTTTTTTCATATTTAATATTTTCTTATTAAATATTCTTTTGTACTATTGATACTTCATTAATAATTTATAAGGATATCCAAAGCATTTTGAACATTGATGTTTTCTATTTATTTTTGTATAGCAATGGGGTCTGTTGTTCTATTTATGGTTTTAATATACTCATGCGAAAGATATTATTGTTAATATAATTAGGCATCTATTGTTTTATTGACATTACATGGTTTATAATATTCTTATAATTCAGTTTATTTTATTTTCTAATTGGGAGCTGTCCATTAATTACGTTTACAGATAAGAGAGAGAGGGTTGTAACAAGTATTTTACATCATTGTACACGATGTAGGAGGGAACCTAGGCATTGCAGCATTATCTAGTGGACTTTTGTACGGGTATTAGTGGCATACGAATTAATTTTTATAAGCCTACTTATTAGTAATATGAGTAAACTTTTAGTTAGAAAATATTCGAAGAATTTTTTTAAAGTAATTTCTTCGATACCAGGAAGTGTGAACTATTGTTCATTTAATTAAAAGGGGGGAGTCAAAAGTGACTCAAAAATTGTAGCCGTAATTAATGCAAGGTCACTTGTTACTTCTAGATAATTTAAACAGTTATTCGATTCTAGTTCTTCAAAGTTAATATGGTTATGGAAAGACTCGACTATACTTAAAATTTCATCTGCTGTTATTAAAAGTTTCATTATAACTTACATTATTATATCGTATACAACATCTACAAAGATAAACAATACACTTATTTTTGAAATCTATATCTACCTTACTGTTATAACTATTTTGGTTAGTTTAGGTTCAACAACAACAGATCCCACTGTAACACGATTTATCTGTCTGTATAGAAATTATCTACTTAGTAATATTACATTGTTTTTCCTTTAACGTACCGGTATTTATTATATCTGTGTAAGTTTCTTGGTAAGATGAAAGTATAGAAAACGATTCATTCGGATATTTTTTCATATTTTAAATAAACAGTTTATTTTTCAATTTCAATTTTATTTGTATTCATAATTTTCTTATCTATAAATGAAGAAAGAATAGAATCCGGAGGATCCGGAATAGGAGTCATTTTCATCTCAAACAACTACACTGCTGACCAAGTAAAATGCAACACCTGCAATATCTAGAGACCTACATGGTGTTGCATTTTACTTGGCCAGCAGTTTATAAAGACGAAAGTAATTAGAAAAGTGTGTAATAAATATATGTGAATGAAGTGTGTAAAATCTGCTATCAAAATATATACAAATTACAACAAACTATTGAATAAAAATATACTGTAAATATTCGAAAGCCTCAATTAAATCTTTAATGCAAGGGACAAATAAAGGCGGCACTTCCGCTTTGCCGGAGTATGGAGTCAGTTTTATCAATATATGATTAGCAGAATATGAATTGCAGTGCCATAGATAATAGTTTTATTCTGATAGGCTATGTGTCATGAGCATTTCCGTAAGACAAATTTCCCTAACGACTCTCGAACACGTCAAAACGATCAAGAGATTAAATTTCTGATGTCAGCAGACCATATTTAATACAATCACATGGAAAATACAGGATCGAATCCTTTCGGAATATTAGAATTTTTTATTCATGGTTTAGAACCAAAAGTTTGATTCTCTAGTTTTATTCATTGAAACTGATTTATATCTGCAAAATCCTTTATGAGTTACAGTTTAAATCTGATTTAACGATTGTAATGTATGCTATAAATTAGAAATTTGTATAAAATTAAAGATATTATTTTAGTTTTTAGGAAAACTTTGAAATGTTTTTCATTCGAAGAGAAGTATTTTTTTTATTGAACTCAAATGTTAAAATCTATCGTATATAATACTATTTTAAATACTAAAATAAATATATATAACTGTAATCAAAATAATTGAATTCTAACAGAATTTTTTGAATATTTCAGTCGAATCAATGGATTGTTCGAGAGGTTTGGATCGGACTGGAGAAACAACTGTAAAGTGTAGTATATGTGACATGCTATTCAAATCAAAACAGGGGTTGAATTTACATCTCAGACGAAGTCATCAGATTAAAGGAAAGTATCAGTGCGATATTTGTACACGTTCTTATAGTCAGAGATGTGATTTATATAGTCATAGAAAGATTCACGGTGGTATTTCTCATCATTCATGTGCGGTTTGTTCCAAAAAATTTATTTATCTTTCTGCTCTCAGACGTCATTTACGAATGAAGCATTGAACAGTATTTTAGAAAGAAGATTAAGAATAGTATACAAAAAAGGAGAATCTATAATAGTTAATAATTTTATTTGCTAATAAGCAAATTTTATGATTAAACGAAATCATGAAAGTTAGCAATGATGAAGATTTAAAAAATCCTAAAAACTAAATTGATAATATAAAATCGATTTTAATATTTTTAATGAACAGAAGAGAAATATAATTGTAATTTAACTGTTTGTTAATAAATATTATTATGAATAAAAATTTATATGGAATTCATTATTCAGAAGCCCTTAATTCTAATCAAAAATTAATGGACAAGCGAAACTTTAAATATTCAAAAATATATAAGTACAATTTAAGTAAACTTTTATACGAAATTTGTATGTGTGATGAATAAAAGATTGATAAATAAATAAAATATTCTTTGGATATATATCCTACACATTGCAAAATGATAATTTTAAGTTGAGAATAAATTGAGTGATCAATTCAATTGAGGTATAATGATTTTCCGAATCGAAAAATGCGTATCTTTGATTCTCATTTACGATTCAATTAGTAAGAATATAGCTAGAGAGTATTATCATTAGCATTTGGAGATTCTTAATGAAGTTGTATTTATATTATCATTTACATATACAGTGGGTGATCGGTTAACGAACATAATCCGTTCCATACTTCATTCGTTATCCGAATTGTTCGTTAATCGATCACCCACTGTATATACATGTAGAGGTAGAGAACCATTATAATTACGAAGATCGAAACTAGTAGGCCTACATTAAAAAAATCTGGTTTTTCGAGTCCCAAAAATCGATCCCACTTGCCAATGGCTCAATGTAATAATGAAATCTTAAATGCGGGGTATAATGCTGCAATGGGCAGTAAATACAAACTTCATAGATAACAATAATGCTTAAGTTTATTCATATTTAAATACAACTCAAATTTGCTCAAGAGATATTATTTACATTTGAGATCTGACTCTCAGAAAGCGAAAACGAAATTTTCTGTGCAGCTCCTTGAAACGGGATTCTCGTTGTAATTTCATCCAATCAAAGGCCTAATGGATAAAAATCACTGAATTTGGGGTTAGCCGCTATCAGGTGACGACCCTCGACCAACTGGTTGGCAGTGTGAAAGTTTAAAGGATTTTCTTCACCACTCTAACATCTAAATAGAAGAATCAGTTTCCCATAGAAAGTTCCGGAAGGCACCCACATGGTCGTATGGAGACAATATGGGTACATTCAGTAGCGTAGCGTGGAGGGCGGCACTTTTTAGGGGGCGGAAAATTACGTTTTAGGGGGCGGCAAAAGTTCACAATAAATAATAATAATATCTTGTAAGAATTTGAACCATTCAATTTCATACTTTCGTCCACTTGCGATTCGGACCGATTGAAATGAGCACGGAATAGTGTTACCATCCGACTCGCGGTCCGAGGGATATCGTGCGCAACCTGTCGACCTATTTTTTGTTTACTCGTAGGATTCATTCGTAATCATATACACCTCCAATATCCAATAGAGCTAGGTCACTCGCGTTACTCCTATCCAAGTCTCCCTAGTCGCTAACTGTAACTGAGTTAGAACCAGCATGCACTGCAAATTATTCTTCGCATTGCAAAATGATATACGCATGCGTCAGGAACTTCTGTTCGAACAAACCTCACCTGCCGTCCGGGTCGGCGATTTTAAAAAGGTGGCAACACTAGCACGGAATTTTTCATTACTTANTATTTCACGCATCGCCATCTCGAATTAACTTATGTCTGTCGAGACCAAAATTTAAAAAACGTGAACATCACACAGATTAATATGTACCCCTAAGTCTCTGGAACGGAATACACGCACCAGTGAACCTACAACACGCGATTTATATTTTAAAAATAATTAAATTCACTTAGCATTCAAAACTTGTGAATTTTGAAAAAAACAAATTTGCTGATTAGATACGGACAACCGTTTAACTGAAGTAAAACGGGTTTTCCCCTTGCTATGGATGTCTGCCTAGTTCAGTTCATCCACATTCCGCTACAGTTCGCCTTTATTATCAGTTCGAAATGGGGTGGTTCCATAATACCCGCAGTGTTCCATAATACCACCTTCTCCTCTATTAAAGTAGCCAAGACATAGCCAAATATTTTAGTGCCATATCACTAGCGGACATTTGAAATTTGCCGACTAGAACGGTCGGTTAACCGATGTGACGGTTAATCCATGCTCTACTGTATTTCAGAATGAGAGATATCTCTGCCGAGAAATATCACTGTTGTGATAGTTTTTGTCTTTCATGTCTTTTAAACACTTATTCTCGAACACAAGACTAATCAATTTATTAATATCCATGTTGAAAAAACCAAAACACTCGAAATTCAACGTGAGAACGCACGAAAAAATCAAACTCGTTTGAACGCTCGAATGGTTCTGACTACATCGTGCGTGTTCTGACATGCCCTTCTCTGCCAAAGTAAACACTCTCATTGGAAAACAGGTATTTGTTTGTTCGGACAAACTCGTAAGAATTCTCATCCAAAGTAACCGTAGCCTTAATCTGATAAGTTTCTAACATCACTGTCTATCTGTCCAGTAAACTTACCTATATACCTTTTAAATGAAAACTAGAAGGGTCTTATCGTGGAATGCGGACTATAATTACTTCAATGCAATCAATATTAATATAAATTAAATTACACTTTAGTGTTATTATAAAATTGAAATTGCAATAATGATTGTTGATAGGCTAAGACAACGCAGAACGAGAGTGATCTGCCAAAAAGTTCCATGGACGTACGAGTCAGAAGAGCAGGGGCAACTGTCCTCTCAAATTCGGACAAAACGGTGGGGACAAAATACGGGCAAAACAAGAACGTTTAGACAACGAAACTAATCAGACAAAGAAAGCTAAAAGGTTAATAAATTATCAGTAATGACAAATTACAAATTGGAACTTGTTTTTACTTGTGTAAAATTTTGGGCAAATCAACCCTTTCTGTTTCCCTTGCCAAAGGGTAAGTTCGTATAGTTGAAAGAGTTAAACGAGAATGACGTCATAGTTAGTCATACTTTCCTTAGACCAGTGTTTTTCAACCTTCTTGAATACGCGACCCCTTTACAAGTTAAAAAATTCTGGTGACACCCCTAGGGCCATATTAAAACTATATCAGTGATTTTAAAGACTATGTATTTAATTTTCTTTCTGTTGAGACAAATTATTGTTGATTAAAATGAAAATTTCAGAAGAATCGACAATAACTTAATAGCGATTTACTAATATACTAATTACAAGGGATATACTAATATACTATACTAATAATGTATTTTTTCATTCTTTTCGGTTATCCGATTTTTTCAGTTATCCCACCAACCTGAGTCCCCAATTGAGTCGGATAATCGATGCTCTACTGTACTCGAAAATCTTTTGCGTGTTGTCCCACAAATCTTGATATGACATTTGGAACTTTCCCTTATCGTCTCTTGTGGAAAATAAGTGGTTAACATGCTCTGTTTTCCACCACCTATCAACAATAACTTAATCAACGGACTTTTAAGAAAATAAAACTCATCAAGTTCGTCTATTTTGCTGGAAGGCAGAAACGTACTATCAGAAAACGCGCACAGTGTACCCATCTTGTTCTGACGAGGATTTCCGACGTACTGGTCAGAACAAGATTTCGTCAGAATTCACACTCACAGTAACTGTAGCCTAATTCTGATAATGTTTCGGTATTTTAGTACTTTTCGACTTATTCCTGGTCACTTGAATACAGTAGAGCGTCGTTTATCCGAATCAATTGTGGGATGAGGCCGTTCAGATAACTTATTTTTCGGATAACCGATTATGTACGAAAAAATATATTAACCCATCCCGTGTTGAAATTTTTCTCCGTTGCGTGTCGCTTCGCGTTGAATTTTCGTCGATGTTAAGCCTAACGAAAACTTTTTAAAAATAATACTCGTGGCTATTGTATCATTAAAAATTATTTCTTTATTTTTTACAAACAAAATAAATATATTGAAAAGTATAAAAACAAAAAATATATATACTTTAGAAGTTGATCTAGTATCAAAAACGTTCAATTCAGCAGGACACAGTCCTCAGAAAAACACCACACAAAAGTTCCAGTGCTGCCAGCTAAAACACGCACACCAACAAAAAAAATATTGGAGTAGCCCAAGATATAGCCAAAGATTGCAGCGCCACAGCATTAGCGAAAATTTAAATTTGCCGACTGGAATGCTTTCGGTAAACCGACGTTTCGGATAACTGGCTTTCGGATAAACGACGCTCTACTGTATTCATTTCCGAAGTTATTTGCATACGAGTCTCCTCCGAAATTTACTCACTCTCTTATTGGCATATAATTAAATGGAATCTTTTTAAAATTAAATTTATGTAAATCATGCATTGTGAAAGTGTTATAGTGATAATTTCATAAAGTTTGTCAATATGGATATGGATGTCGGAAGAATATTAATATTAATGAATTTATTGAGAAAATATATTTTGCAGAAGCTTCTAAATTTTTATTTAGAAAATCATTGACCAATTTTTTTAATACTAAAAATAAAAAGGGAAAAAAAACAATTGTTCTCCAAAAAGGATAAAATGCATGCATTTTAAAGTAACGAAGACTTAAAATATAGATAAATAATTGTAACGCTTTTAAATAATTTTTTATTTAAAACATAAATATTAATCGTGTACTTTTAGATCGTATTAAACATAATTTTTAAACATTATTTATTAGGGAGGTGGCCTTGCAATTTGGGAAAAGGCCCAACAGTTGCTTTTTCTAAATTTAAATACATTCGGAAAGGTCTTCATTTATATTTAGAAGTCGAGTTACATCATGAATTTTATATATGTTTTGTATATACTCGACCCACTTTTAGTCTGAATCATGGTTACTAGATAAACTGGTTTGGGAGCAGAGCAGAATTTTCTGTCTAGAATCTGTCTAACTCACTACATTGTGTATTTATGTCGTTTATTGCATAAATACTTTCGACACTTGGTGGCAGTACCATCTCCATAGAAACTTAGTTTGATGGAGCAATCCAACAACCAACGAGATAGAATAACATAGAGTGCCAGAAGCACCACTTTTTGAAGCTGATTGAAGAGAAGGACGCCATGACAGTTTCAGTGGGTTTATAGCGAAGCGCACAGTAAGAAATAATCATGCCACATTTTTGTGCCGCTATTAATTGTACCAACAGTTACAAGAAAGTTTCGGGAATTTCATTTCACAAGTTATAATTATTAATTTTGCTCACACTATAGACTACTTTTCTATGTCTAATAAAATGTTTAAGGATTAATTTAATAAAAGTAAACGAAAAGTGTCGAACATACTTCGAAACGCTGACTAATTTATAAAAAATAAATAATTAAAAATGTTTTGGATAGAAGTCTTATACATATCAAATTACGAATTTTATAGTGGTTAATATCTGTGATAAGTAAATCACATTTCATTCTTGCAATAGTGAAATTTAAAATAAAAGTTTTTCTTTGTCAGGTTTCCACTCACTGGCGAATCTCTTCTTAAGAAATGGCTTATACTAATGCGACGCCATCGTTGGAAGCCGAACAATAATAATTGAATTTGTTCTTCTCATTTTGAAGAAGTTATAATAATGGTAGAAAATACTTACAACCAAATTCTGTTCCTACAATTATTTCATTTCCTTCACATCTTCAAAAAATCCCTGCAATAAAACGTTCAGAAAGAAAACCAACATCTAAAGACCCTATTTCAGAAGCCTGTAAAGTAAAAATTGCAAAGATAGAATATGAAGTATCAGTCTCTCGTGATCACACATATTGTTTGCCATCTCCAAAGAAGGAGCGTGAAATATTAATTTTAACAAAACAGAAATGTGAACGGCTACAAAAGAAACTTAATATATAGCAGAAAGTCTAATAAAAGAAATTCAAATAAGATTGTCAATTTAAAAAACAATTTTCAAAGGCTAAGAGAAATGCTTTCTAAATCCGATTCTATAATGATAGAAAATAACTTTAATGAACTGCTTCTTGATCTATTAAAACATCAGCGCTTTTTGGTAATGAAGGCAATGAATATCCAGAAAAAGTTAAAATGTTTGCTTTAACTCTTCATTTTTATTCTACAGTAGTAAGGCATATGAATATCTAAGACAGTTTATTAAACTACCTGCTCCTAGTTCTTTACAGAAATGATCTTATATTGATGGTAGTTCTTGGCTTTACCGAACATTCTTTTCTTTTATAAAAATCAGAGATGAAACTAAAATTTCAACCCATCCATTATTATGTTGCTTAATTATTGATGAAAGGGCAATTAAAAAACAAGTTGATTGGGATGGGAAAGAAGTAATAGGATATACAGGGTGTATCAGAATGACGTTTTAAAAATTTGGGGGATTGTAGAGGATGAAATTTTGAACGTTTTGATATAAGGAACTTATAGCCGGAAACTTGAACTAAAGTGTGTACAGCGGTAGAAAGTGCTTGACCGCTCTTTATTTTGGTAGCTACCCTTCTGTCCATTGATGTCATATTATTGCTGCGGATGGAAGACTCTAAACACACAACTACAGTGGTCTAACTGAGCCTGTGTACAGGACGTGTACTTAGTGCTTGCCGTCCTTCGGGTCACCCCTTGCATCTACTAGCGCTGTGCTGTAAACACACAACTAGTCAACGTGAGTCCCTTGTGTACGCAACACCTGTAGGAACAGTTCATGAGCTTACGGAGCGCATCTTTACAGCATTTAATACCATCAAAGGGGAGCTTGGCATCTTACAGAGGGTCGGACAAAATATGGTTCGTAGTTGCACATTATGTAACGAAGTTGGTGATCATCACATTGAACATTTACTCTAAAGTAGTGCAGCCACTGATTCGATGTACTGTACGTACTGTACATATGTTTTACAAAAGGCATATGCACATTTTTGGTGGCATGGCAGTCTAAGACGGAGCGTAGTTTCTTTGGCTTCAAACAGGGGCGTTAGTTTCTACGTTAATTTTTATCTGATTCAGAGTCTAGCAGTTATATGTCGTTGCAGCAATCCAAGCGCAAAAGCGAACATGTCACGTGATTAAAAATAATTATGGCGCGTTTTTACGCTAGTGGCGTCTCGGCCCAATACTATCGCGCAGGGAAATCACAGGGTTCCCTAAAAGCATCTACGTAAATATGGAATTTCCAAAGAACCGACTAAACTTTTGAACGAAGTATGTGTATAAATAATAACGGAACTCTGTCTTGTTCATGACTGTGGCTTTGACTTACGGAATAAAGTTGGCAGCCTCTCCACAGGAACCAATAACTAACATCAAAGGAAACAATTCGGCTCTCCTGAAAGGAATCGACCTAACAGGAACAAATCAGCTTCAAACGTATAACACTTTTGAAACTAAAAACATACGTTTTTTTTAATCTATCTCTCGTAACTTTAAAATTATGAAATATCGATTATCGGCAATTAATTGATTATTGACTGCCCTATATTTGTTTAAAACCATAATCGATGAATCAATTATAATTTGAATAGTTTGAAAAAGCTATAAATTCAAGAATTTAGTTTTTTCAAACTATTAAAATATTATCTCTTTTTAATGAAGTAAAATATCAATTTATTATAGAAGTAATTAGATATTTTAAATATTACTGTTTAATTCCAGTTCAAAATCAAGCAAAAAGTTGCATAACTTTTCCTGAAACATTTAAAACTGCATATTTGACGCCATGTGTTATGATATTTTATTGTATTAAAAACTTTTATATTTTTAATTATTATAAATGGCAAAAATCTTAATTTTGAGAGTAGGGGTGGGTTTTATAAAAAACTGTAAATGCTAATAATGAGTAAAATCTTCATTAAGTCCGACCCTATTCGAAATATAACACACACCACACTTTTATATCTCCACCCCGAAATTTAAAGCATCAATCTCCTAATATAGAAATCTCCTTGGAAAATTTCAGAAATTTTCGATATAGAACACGGTAGTTATTAAGCTTCATGGAAGGTGAACAAAATCATGCCACACACACACACACACACACACACACATTAACACACTAAGAAATCCATACATACCAAAAAAAACCCGAATTTTTTTTAATAATATAAAGATATTTTTATTCTTTTCTTCGTCTTAAAATAAACTTTTCCATTCTTTCAACATTAAACCACCGTTTACATTACAGTATTATCAATTGATAATTGTTATCTCAAATACTGGTTATTATATTTTAAATTGAAGAAAATGGATTTCATTCTTTATTTTGTTGCATATCCAAAAACATGATAGCTTACAATAAATGGAAATTTATCAATATATTTATAATATTGTGATACTTCTTCGAATCCAGCTCGTTCCACTTCTTTTCCAACGTCTCTAGTCAGGTGACAATTTCCTGTAAGTATCTTCCAAACTGGCTCGACAATTTTTGAAGCGGTTACAGTAAAATTTGTGTTTGGAGGAATTTGATGGTCCAAATAATAATATCGGCTTCCCTAAATAAAAAAATAATTTTTTATTTCATAGAGTTTTCGGAAAATTATTTATAAGATATAATAAATAGATTATCACTTACCTTTATTAAAACTCGCTTCACTTCTTGTAAGACTTTCTGCACATCGTTAACACTACAAAGTACGTGAGTGGATACGACTACATCCACACTATCGTCTTCTATTTCCTTCATGTCTTCTGCTCCGGAACAAATAAACAGATCCAATTTTACATTTGGAAATTTGCTTTGATTCTCTTGAAAATATTTCTGAAAATTGTTATTAGGTTCTACACAAATTAAGGACGTATTCTCCGGATAATACTTAAAATTTGAGCCACCTCCGGCACCAATTTCCAAAATTTTGACTTTTTCCTCTTTTAATCTCTCTGGATCTTTTGATTTTATCATCTTCAAATCGGCAAATAATTTATCTACATCTGAAACAATGTACTTTCCAAATCTTGGTTTAAGTACTCTCTCTAAAAGGAAAACACCCCATTTGTCTTGAATGTTTTTAGATATCTTCAAAACAATTAGAAATAATACGAGTGTCGTTATCAATAACAATGCAACATTTCGAATCATGAAAAATATGAACGAAAGCATTTTAAGGAAAGAGAACGTCGCAACAGTTGCCTCTCTCTCCACTTTATAGGTTATAATTAGCTTCAAAGATTACAATTTTATTTTGTCTAGAATAAATGTAAACAGGAAGTTTATTAATATTCGATTATAAAGAACTCATTTTTAAAAATTTTAAATATATTCTTAAAATATGATTGCATTTAAGTTTGATTATGGAATAAGAGTTTAAACTAACTTAAATGTAATCATGTATATTTTTCGATTAAAATTAACTAAACTAAAATATTTACGACACACCTTGACAAGTATCCTCGCAGACAAGTAATGTCTTCGTCATAATATACCACACACACCGAATTGATAAATAGGATTGAAGAGCCATCTGTTGTCAAATATGAACGTTAATCTTAGCTATATCATGATTTACAAAAGTTAATCGATAAAACAGGATTTCGTAACCTTTTGCTGTGACTCACTTGTAAACACACTTTGTACCTCATAAAACTTTGAGTTTCTTACTTAGATACAAATAAATGCGTATTAAATTCGTTTTATTCTACACACTGCAAACGAACTAATCTGAGAGGAGACCGTTACAATTAGGTAGTTGTAACAGATAAAATAATCTCATGCTTAAATACTGTTTAATCGTGACTACGGTAAGGTAGGCTTACTCAACACAGAATCCAATTCAAGATCTGGTTTCACTTTCTTTCCTCATCTAATTACACGTGATCATCTTCCTCATCCATCACTACTGAATGATGTCACATCCTAATAATCCTTCGCGTGTATTTTGAATACATATGCATGTGTGCAACTCCAGAAAAATGATCGAATATACGCAGGCGCAAATTTTACTGTACGTGCATTTCTTAACAACAGATGTCACGTTTGTCTTCCTTTATCGATCATTTAATATTTAATAACAATTTTTTTACGTTAAAAATAGTAACGATTCAAAATTCATTTCTTTTACTACTTTTATCTTTACATCTAAATATGCCAACTGCACACAAGTCACGAAATATTGTATTAGAATATATTAATAATAAAACTATATACAAGGGTATAAACATTTAGGGTACGTTCGTAAAGTCGAATCGTTCGAAAAGTAGTAATCTCGCTCAGTGTGCATGCTCTGCGGTGATGACGTTTCGAACGAAACACTAATACCCCGTTCGCACCGAGCATTTCGATCTAGATTCTAGATTGTGACTAAGGTCGGAGAATGTTCCGTGGTGCGAACGCTCTCGACCGTTTCAATCTCGACTGAAACGAGGTTCAATCGCGATCGACTGGAGAGTTCTAGATCCAGTCATAAGAGAGATCCCACAATCCCACGCGCGCGAGAAAATACAGGATGGCTGCGGAACACGTGTCGGGCTATCGACAGGGAAATAAAAAAGACATCTGGAGAGGAGACGACGACATCTGTCTATTATTATATGTATGGCAAGAAAAAGTATTTATTTCTAACCAAAACTTCCATTTTGTTTGTTGGTGTTTGTGACTTACCGCGTAGTTACGTCAGTTTTATGATCGCGTGTACAATTTTGCCACGTCTACCGAATTTTCGGTAGATCTACCGATTTTGGGACCGATCTACCGATTGAAGCACAAAATCTACTGAAAAGTTTACGATAATTCAAGAAAGAAATTTTAATTTTCAATGTATCTAAAAATTCTCAATAAAACATTTCTTTGTACCTTCATTTCTTATATATTGTAAGAGACTTTATTGCAAAGATTCTGTCTCGTTTTGTTGAGAATATCTTGTGTCTGCCCCATTCTTCAGCTAATGTAGAAAGAATATTTTCGTAAATAAATCTGTTAAACACGAAACAANGCCAAGACATAGCCAAATATTTTAGTGCCATATCACTAGCGGACATTTGAAATTTGCCGACTAGAACGGTCGGTTAACCGATGTGACGGTTAATCCATGCTCTACTGTATTTCAGAATGAGAGATATCTCTGCCGAGAAATATCACTGTTGTGATAGTTTTTGTCTTTCATGTCTTTTAAACACTTATTCTCGAACACAAGACTAATCAATTTATTAATATCCATGTTGAAAAAACCAAAACACTCGAAATTCAACGTGAGAACGCACGAAAAAATCAAACTCGTTTGAACGCTCGAATGGTTCTGACTACATCGTGCGTGTTCTGACATGCCCTTCTCTGCCAAAGTAAACACTCTCATTGGAAAACAGGTATTTGTTTGTTCGGACAAACTCGTAAGAATTCTCATCCAAAGTAACCGTAGCCTTAATCTGATAAGTTTCTAACTTCACTGTCTATCTGTCCAGTAAACTTACCTATATACCTTTTAAATGAAAACTAGAAGGGTCTTATCGTGGAATGCGGACTATAATTACTTCAATGCAATCAATATTAATATAAATTAAATTACACTTTAGTGTTATTATAAAATTGAAATTGCAATAATGATTGTTGATAGGCTAAGACAACGCAGAACGAGAGTGATCTGCCAAAAAGTTCCATGGACGTACGAGTCAGAAGAGCAGGGGCAACTGTCCTCTCAAATTCGGACAAAACGGTGGGGACAAAATACGGGCAAAACAAGAACGTTTAGACAACGAAACTAATCAGACAAAGAAAGCTAAAAGGTTAATAAATTATCAGTAATGACAAATTACAAATTGGAACTTGTTTTTACTTGTGTAAAATTTTGGGCAAATCAACCCTTTCTGTTTCCCTTGCCAAAGGGTAAGTTCGTATAGTCGAAAGAGTTAAACGAGAATGACGTCATAGTTAGTCATACTTTCCTTAGACCAGTGTTTTTCAACCTTCTTGAATACGCGACCCCTTTACAAGTTAAAAAATTCTGGTGACACCCCTAGGGCCATATTAAAACTATATCAGTGATTTTAAAGACTATGTATTTAATTTTCTTTCTGTTGAGACAAATTATTGTTGATTAAAATGAAAATTTCAGAAGAATCGACAATAACTTAATAGCGATTTACTAATATACTAATTACAAGGGATATACTAATATACTATACTAATAATGTATTTTTTCATTCTTTTCGGTTATCCGATTTTTTCAGTTATCCCACCAACCTGAGTCCCCAATTGAGTCGGATAATCGATGCTCTACTGTACTCGAAAATCTTTTGCGTGTTGTCCCACAAATCTTGATATGACATTTGGAACTTTCCCTTATCGTCTCTTGTGGAAAATAAGTGGTTAACATGCTCTGTTTTCCACCACCTATCAACAATAACTTAATCAACGGACTTTTAAGAAAATAAAACTCATCAAGTTCGTCTATTTTGCTGGAAGGCAGAAACGTACTATCAGAAAACGCGCACAGTGTACCCATCTTGTTCTGACGAGGATTTCCGACGTACTGGTCAGAACAAGATTTCGTCAGAATTCACACTCACAGTAACTGTAGCCTAATTCTGATAATGTTTCGGTATTTTAGTACTTTTCGACTTATTCCTGGTCACTTGAATACAGTAGAGCGTCGTTTATCCGAATCAATTGTGGGATGAGGCCGTTCAGATAACTTATTTTTCGGATAACCGATTATGTACGAAAAAATATATTAACCCATCCCGTGTTGAAATTTTTCTCCGTTGCGTGTCGCTTCGCGTTGAATTTTCGTCGATGTTAAGCCTAACGAAAACTTTTTAAAAATAATACTCGTGGCTATTGTATCATTAAAAATTATTTCTTTATTTTTTACAAACAAAATAAATATATTGAAAAGTATAAAAACAAAAAATATATATACTTTAGAAGTTGATCTAGTATCAAAAACGTTCAATTCAGCAGGACACAGTCCTCAGAAAAACACCACACAAAAGTTCCAGTGCTGCCAGCTAAAACACGCACACCAACAAAAAAAATATTGGAGTAGCCCAAGATATAGCCAAAGATTGCAGCGCCACAGCATTAGCGAAAATTTAAATTTTCCGACCAGAATGCTTTCGGATAACCGACTTTTGGATAATCGACGCTCTACTGTATTTCTATTGTATATAAGTTCATGTATTGAAAGTCATAGGACTTTCAGTACATGAACTTATGATGAAATGTCTTACTTTACACTAGATGGTTCT
The DNA here is from genome assembly GCF_000671375.1 of Centruroides sculpturatus. Classification (NCBI taxonomy): domain Eukaryota; kingdom Metazoa; phylum Arthropoda; class Arachnida; order Scorpiones; family Buthidae; genus Centruroides; species Centruroides sculpturatus. The sequence goes on from NW_019384475.1 coordinate 1,043,253, forward strand.
GAATGTGCAGGAAATAAAAAGTTTTAGCATGAAAAAGAAAAAGTGGTTATGCCATAAGTGAAGTTCAAACATCATGCAAAGTTTCTGATAAAGGTTTTGATATGGGTAGTATAACCATAAGCCCTTGCTGGTAGTCTCAGACTTTCATTGCACTGTCAAAACTTAGCATTAACACAGAAGTGTACCAGAGTGCATTAAGAGACTAGCCCAATTCTTGTGGAAGCACTATCCAAATGGCAACTGTATGTTTTGGTCAGGTATGTCAATGTCCCACTAAGCTCAAGATATGATTACTGTCTTTGAGCAACATAGGATACAGTGCATTCTTTGTGCAAACAATGTACAGTACCTAATTGACACAGAGATGAAACAAATGGTTTTAGTACCAGTTAAAGCAGGAAGTGTATGATGGAGAGTGGCAGGCCAATTCCAGTACAGAACTTTGCAAAATAATTCAGAACAAGCTCTGCCAATTTATGACTGAGGATTTTCAGAACTTAATGAAATGTATGAAAAGAAAAATTTGAAAGAAACAGATCATGGAATAGATTTAAATTTGTTTTCTTTTTAATTTATTTTATATGCATTGTTCATTTTGTACACCACAACTTCCAGAATAAATTCATTTTCACATTTCTAGATTTTTAGTTTACACATCTTTTATATGAGCACCATATTTTTTGAAAGAAATTTTGTTTTCATTAATAACACACTTATTTAATTCAGAAATTAAAATTTGGATTATCAGTATAGAATATAACTAGTTTTATCCTTATTTTACAAAATCTACTATGTTAATTTTGAAATATTACAATAGATATCATTCTCAAATCAGTATAAAATCAAAAATTTTATTCATATTTGAACTTAATATCAAAGTAATAAATTAATGTGAAAAATAATTTGAAGTACATATACTTTTAAGTACTGTATGTGAAAAAAGACAGAGATGAAACTATTAATGTTTTGGAAAATCAGTTAAATCAAGGAATTTACTCTCTTGGCCCTGTAAGATAAAAAGATATATTATGTCTGTATGTATGAGGTGATTAGTGCTTTCCTGTTTTGGAGTTTCTAAAAGCAAGATGGCTAGAGATATTGTTGTGAAAAATCTGAGTGCAGACAATAGAGAAAAATTTCTATAATTTAAATTATGTTATCAATTTTGATATATTTTTATTAGACAAATTAAGATAAATTATTGCTTCATTTTCCTTAAATTAAAATCTAAAAACAATTTTTTTTTTCTTTCTTTCTTAATTCTTAATAGAAAACATTGTATCTTCTGTCTTCCTTTTTGCAATATTTACATTTGAATTAGGTTTGTTGTCAGTTATTTTCATACTTTGATTTGCTATGTCAAATATTAAGTGTTTTTCCTTCATCTCTTCACTTAGTTTAAAAAAATTTTCATACTATTATCATTAACTTTCTTTAAACCCAAGTTACTTTTTTTGCAAATGCAGATGTAAACTGTAAAATAAAATATTCTAACTAGACTTTTCTTTTCTGGAATGATCGATGTAAAAACACTACTCTTACTAGAGAAATGGCAGATTTAATCCATCAAAGTTTTTTTATCATTTGTGTACACTGGGATTTGTTTTTGACTTAGAGACCTCTGTCTAGTGCTGTGTAGACTTTAATATGTAATTAAGATGTTTATTTGCTATTCCAATTGTAATCTTTGCTTTTGCTCACTAAAATTTTGCGAACATGACAGAAACCAACTCTATCAAGAGTTTGAAAATCTATTGGAATTAGCAAACAGAACTAAATAAGTGCTACAGTTGGTGTTTATTGTTTTAAATAAGTGCTTTGTTTACAATGTTGCTTTAACTAGACCCAGGGGCGGATCTACATAGGGACTAATAGGGCTTAATTAAGCCCTGGGCCCTCAAGTATCAAGGGGCCACAAAAATTGAATTATTATCATAAATTTTTAATACTTTTTCATTAACAATGAGCACTTATTGTGTAGTAAAAAATAGTTACTATAAATTATCATTATTATTATTATTATATTATTAATATTACTACTTGTTTTATTGTAAATGGGGACCCATTGAACTTCAATAAGCCTGTCAGGGCAGCTAAAAAACCTAGATCTGCCCTGACTAGACCTCTGCTACTTCTGAATCCAATTGACTAAAGTATACTCAATGAGCAATTATTTATTGTGACATCGTCACAATGTCAGGCTGCAATTTGTAATCATATTTTTAATTTATTTAATTTAAAACATGCTCTCCACCTCAAATTAGTAGTGGCTTGCCCCTGGACATCATACTTTTCCTTTAACAACAGAATTGTGCCATTCATCTATCTAACATCTTTCATGGGAAATTTTGAATTGAAATAACAAGACTTCCAGTTTGCATTGGAAGTTCATATATAGTTAATCAGGGACTTCTGCCCCTATGGTTTCCACATCTGGTCTCATTTTTCATCTATCTTACTCCATTCTTGAGATTAAGGAAAGACGGATGGACAAAAAGACAGACGGATGACAGTGGGAATTTATAGGTGTATAATTTTTTTTCAAATTGCAGTCCAATAATGTCTCAGTAATATCATATACAGACTGAGAGCAAATGTAGCTGAAGAGGCTACAGTGTATACAAACTAGAAACTATTTTGTTATGAATATTAGTGTTTTCTTTTTTGTTTTTTTTCTTTTAATGGCCAATCTACTGTTAATTAATGATAAAGAATAAAAAAACAGTAAAGAATGAGGATTATTATAAATTGGTCATTCACTTTTTAAATTATATTTATTTTAATATGTATTAGAAGTTCATTTTACATTATCTATTTTAAGTAATTTTTATTTTTTGTAATGATGATCCAGAATATATGCTTTAATTAAACTAGTTTGTGTAAATTCTAATACCAAACTTATTTGATATTTTTGACTGATGATGGTGTATTACATTGATATGTTTTAATGATTAAAGGACTTGGGTTTAAATAGAACACACGAGTTGTGATTATTTTATATTACAGATAGCTAAAATGTTAATATAATTATTAGTTGTATCTTATGGCTATAATTTTCTGCAACTGGTGCAATCTTATTTGATTTGTATTATTGTACTTTTATATTAACATTGAGATATGAGTGTAAATTTTATACCTGTATTTGTATACTCTTTAATTTGTGCATTATAGTTTTGCAGTCTCAATAGACTTCTGTTTGAATCCATTTAACTTTTTCATTTTTTATAATAGTTATTGCTTACACTAAACATCATTAGTAATTTTTTAAACAAAAATTACTATTAAATATCTAAGTAAAATAATTAATTTCACTGGTTAAATTTTATGCAAACATAAGTAACTCATTTATATGTATTTTAATAAGCTTTTACATTATAATACTGGCTTTTTCTTATGATATTTACTTTTTTTTTTATAAAAGCATGCTCTTATTAATTAACCTATTTATATTTTCAAAATTGCATGATAATATAGCTCAAATATGTAATATCTTATTTTATTGCAGCACAAATTCATTTATGATAGTCATCAGTTTATATATTCTTGGTTATTTGCCAAAATGATTAATTTCTTCTTCAAGGTATTTATATTTTATATTCTTAAAATAATTTTTTTATAATTTATAGTTAATAAAAACAATATCTGTAAATAGAATTATGTTGCAGTGTAATTATAACAAACAATTTATTGGCATTTTTGTCAAAATTGTTTTTTTTTTGTTTTTTGTATATGTGTTTTTTTGTTTTTGTCATTTTCTTCTATTCTGTAATATTATCTGCATTATCTTTTGTAGCTTTATATTGTATTTGTACATACTGTCAAACTACAACATATAATATCTTTACTGGAAGATCTTAGTCATTGTCCTTCAAANAATTTTAAACCTTTCATAAAAAACTATATTACAAATGTACGAACAAATAAAAACCCAGCGAAGCGGGTCCTTGCAGCTAGTGTATAATAAAATAAATGACGAAAAAGAATGTTATTGTTTATGTGCAACCTCCTTTCTGCCACAAAAAGTCGATTTACCGAAATCTACCAAAAATTGCCTAATGAATCTACCGATGGCAAGCAAATCGGCATGACAACACTGCGCGTGTAATAGCCAGGTTCTTCTCGAGCGGACTGCCTGTGCGAACAGCACGGCGTTCGACTAGCGACAGTTATACCCCGTTCGCACACAATCCACGACTCACTTCAATCTCGATTTACCCACAATCTGGATTGTGACTGTCGCCAGTGGAACGTCGTGCTGTTCGCACAGATAACTCGCTTGAGAAGAACCCGGCTATTACACGCTATGATAAAATTGACATAACTACGCGGTAAGTCACGAACACCAACAAACAAAATGGAAGTTTTGGTTAGAAATAAATACTTTTTCTTGCCGTATAATACACAGATGTCATCGCCTCTCCAGATGTCTTTTTTATTTTTCTGTCGATAGCCGGACACGTGTTCAGCAGCCATCTTGTATTTCCTCGCGCGCGTGGGATTGTGGGATCTCTCTTATGACTGGATCTAGTTTCGAGAACTCTCTCCAGTCGATCGCCTCGTTTCAGTCGAGATTGAAACGGTCGAGAGCGTTCGCACCACGGAACTCTCTCCGACCTTAGTCACAATCTAGATCGAAATGCTCGGTGCGAACGGGGTATAACGGGTGGCCAATCTTTGAGTCCACGTGCCATATGGTAAGCATACTTAGCTTTAGCCATTTATGTATACCGAAGTTTCAACCTCAGAAAACATTTAAACAAATATACTTTAATTAGAATAAATTTAAGAAAGCTGAAAAAAGAATGAGCGGGCAATAAACTGCCCTGCAAACCACCCCTGCATTATAAACAAAAATACAGTGGAACCTCGGTATACGACCTTAATCCGTTCCTGATATTTGGACTTATACCAAACCAACCTTTCCCATAAGAAGTATTGTAAAAATGATAAATCCGTTCTCATATAAAAAAAAAAATGGCTGGCTTTAAACACCTCGCTTTCCTGGCTAGTTACTGCTTGGTTTTTCTTGAGATTAGCACGTATCTTTTTAGCTTTCTCGCAAATAAATACTTCTGATACGTTGTCTCCGGCACATTGTTTTTCAGAAAGCAAAAGCAATTTCTCAACATGATCTAATGTCTTCGATCTATGTTTAGAAATTGATTTAACCCCTTTCGCGACGTTAGCAGATTCAATGTTTATATTTTTCAGGATTGTCGATATCGTCGTTCTCGGAATACGGTATACAACAGTTAAAATCTCGAACACGCGTGCCATCTTCATATTTCTCAACAATCTCTTTTTTCAGTTCCATTGTGATTCTAGTCATTTTTTTAGTTTTCTGTTGCTTTTCACAATTCATGATTAATAAAAATAATAAAATGTTACAAATTAAAATCAGAAGAAATTTAACAAAGTTATAAACCGTGGCACCACGAACGTCTAGTCTGGTCTAGTACAACGATAGTGCTACTTGTTCATAGATGGCGTGTATAATTGAATTAAGTCGTATACCGAGCAAAATTTGTTTCGTCCAAACAGGACGTATTCTAAAACAGACGTATACCGAGGTTCCACTGTATTATTATAAGTGAACTGGTGTTTAAAATTTATCTCAACTTGTAACTTGGCCAGTAATATGCAATGCCTAAAACTACTAGTTTACTCTTTACATTATGTTGGTTATGAATGCTTTAAGGTTGTGCTTTCATGAAACACATTCAAAAGATGCAAAAAGCTTTCCCAAAATTAGTATTTGAATTTTTTCAATATATTGGTAATATTTGCTTACTTTTAAAAATGTTTTCTCAACCAAGTTTTTAATTAATAACATCAAAAGCTAAATATCTGTAAATTCAATACTTTATTGAAAGTATGAAATAAACTTATTACAATGAGAAACATTTCTTAGAATAACTAAGAAATTTTGGTACAGTTCATACATCCAATTGCATCTTAAGGGGAAAGCCAGTACAGACTTCTTGGATCTTCAAATAACTGTACCCTGTAAGAAAAATACATTATAAATTTTTGAAGATAATTTTCAATCATCAACACAACTGTTTTAGTATAAATACTATTTTAGGATAGTATACTAAATTCATTCCCTATGAATTATTACTATTCTCTCTTATGGCAAACAATTAAATCCATGAATAGTAACATCAACAGTAAAACAAATTACTGATGTTAGATCAAAACCCTTTTTTTCTTTTTATTCAGAACAATTCATTCACTATTCAAAGGTTTAATTTTTCAAATGTTTGCTATTCTGATGTAAAACAATTTACATGCAAATTATTCTCACTTCCAGAAAATCAAAATCAAATTAACCAAAACACAGGTACAATTAAACAGATACTATCACCATGAACATTTTAAATATTGTATAACTTTACTTTCCACATAGAATATAACATAGGAAAAGTATGATAATCATGTAAATTTTGATCCCTTTTTTCCCTGGATTGACATTTTGAACTCAATAACATAAAAATGTAAAACCCTTACAATAGTGCATGTGTGTGTTGCATCTATTTCGAGTTATCTCACAACTGAATAAACCAAAAACTTCGGAGGATTATTTGTATACAGGGAGCAATGATGCTACTAAATACATTTCATATCAAGTATGGGTCAGAGTTAAAATTTAACATTACTGGCATTTACAATGTTTATAGACTTCTTTTATAGATGTTTATAGGCTCATCTCTACTCTTCAAAGAGTAGAGATGAGACTATAAAGCCTTTTTTTAATATAATTTTTTCCTATAAAATCTAACAGATAACACAAAATTCAAATTGTGAATTATACTAATTTGACTTAAGTGTTTTCTAAACTAGCTTCTTTTTGGGTGGTTATTTACCTTGAAGTAATGCAAAATGCCTTTCCAGATTTCCTTCTTACATATAGCCACAGAAGTGTACATTAAACATTTTTCTTTATCATTGTTAAAAAGTAATCAACCTCCCACTGTTTACAAAAATGCTAAATTTTCTTTGAAATATTCACTGTAAATAGAGGACTATAAAAAGTTAATAAATACACCCTACTTTTCAATACTGTTCAGAAGATTAATTAGATCTGTTTTTCTAAATAGCTTATTATATATATGGTACATGAATACTTTATTTTCAAAGGGTCAGTACAAAAAATGCTAGAGTATCAATTATAATTACAACTAGCACACAATAGCATAAGTGAGGCTATTCAATGGCATTATAAAAAATAAGAATTTTCAAAATATGCATTTTAGATTAGAAATAAACATTGCTACAAGCTAATGAAAACTGCTTTGTAATTGACTTTTTCACCATTTCTATTTTAGGTGAATAAATTGTAAGTATAACAAAGGTTTCATATCAGAAATAAAAATGTAATAATTATGACAAATCCTTAAAGAAAAAACACTATTTCTATCCTATCATTTCACTCTTGAAGTAAATTGTGTCAAAATATTCATAAAAATTACAAGAAATATTTGTCTAATATTGAAGGATGAACATTATAGATGATTTTTGACAATGATGTAGTTACTTCAATTAGGAATGAATGTGTTACCACCATTCATACTTACTAGAGAATGAATAAAGAAAACAGTCTACTATGCAAGATTTTAAATAATTATATCTCTTAAAAATTAAAATCTTAGCCAACAAGTAAAACTACATTAAAGCAAGAAACAATTTGTTACCTTTTTTCCTTCCTACTTAGACCTTTCCCTCATCTTCCTTCGCTTCCTCTTTAACCTCCTCATTCTCTTCTTTCTCCACTGTAATTAAAAAAATTTAAAACAAATTACATTAAAAATATGCAACATTTTTCAAAAAGAACAATAGATGTAAGAATTGAAAGTTCACATTCAAAAAATTAGTCACTTTTCACTAAATCACCAAAATAAGATTACAATACCAAAGACAATCTATAAGTTTGTGAGAAAGAACATTTTCCAACTTGTAATCAATTTTTACATAAGAATGATATGCAGTAGTAATTTCTGTAACAATTTGATACAAATGTGGTAACATAATACAGTGGAACCTCGGTATACGTCTGCTTTAGAATACGTCCAATTCAGAATACGTCCTGTTTGGACGAAACAAATTTTGCTCGGTATACGACTTAATTCAATTATACGCGCCATCTATGAACAAGTAGCACTACCGGTGTACTACACTAGACTAGACGTTCGCGGTGCTACGGTTTATAACTTTCTTAAATTTCTTCTGATTTTAATTTGTAAGTGTAACATTTTATTATTTTTAAAGAAATGACTAGAATCACAACGGAACTGAAAAAAGAGATTGTTGAGAAATATGAAGGTAGCATGCTTGTTCAAGATTTAACTGTTACATTCCGTATTCCGAGAACGACGATATCGACAATCGTGAAAAATACATTATTAAATTTGCTAACGTTGCGAAAGGGGTTAAATCAATTTCTAAACAGAGATAGAAGACATTAGATTATGTCGAGAAATTGCTTTTGCTTTGGATAACTGAAAAACAGTGTGCCTGCAACAGCGTATCGGAAGAAATTATTTGCGAGAAAGTTAAAAGGATACATGCTGATCTAACGAAAAACCAAGCAGAAACTAGCGAGGAAAGCGAGGTGTTTAAAGCCAGCCATTTTTTTACATGAGAACGGATTAATCATTTTTACATTACTTCTTATGGAAAAGGTTGGTTTGGTATACGTCCTATTCAGTATAAGTCCAAACACCAGGAACGGATTAAGGTCGTATACCGAGGTTCCACTGTATGTCTTGTGATTACAATAAGTGGATCAAAACTAACAGCAATTCAAAAACTGTTTAAAAAAACTGGATATCACTTCTATTAAAAAGTATTAATATAAACTGAATACAGTAGAGTCCCGAAAACTCGGCTACACCCTGACAGGGCAAAAATTCCCCTAGTTAATATTCATTGTAGACAGCTTTATGCCTCAAAGTATTTTTTTGAGGTCTGTCTTATCAGGTAAATTACTGTACACTGTGTATTCATTAATTTTCATTTTCATGTAGTAAAGGTTCTATGCCTTCATAAAATACATACTTTTCCTTTAAGGGTATTTGGGAATTTATTCTCTGTTGTATTCTCAATCAAACAATACATACAAGTACTGTACAGTACAGTATTTTCTGAGGAAACACTGGTACTTATTCTTTTTTAACCCCATTCCCGATAACCCGGCATTTTCACAAACTCAGCCACCCTTCAGTCGACATTATGCAGAGTTTTCTACTGTATTATATATCTTCATATTATGAAGAATCCATCATTAAGTGACATTATCATCATTGAACCAGTTCAAACCAGAGTAAAATATCAACACAAAAGCTACCTATGAATGATCTGCTGTAACTTTTCATCATAATATCCAAACTGGTTTCAACAAATATTGGTTTATATTTGATGAAACAGCAGACATCATGACCATATCTCCAAATCGTAAAGTCACCAGAAACTAACAATATTTTACCTTTGTATTCACAAAACACACAGCATTTACGACAAAAAAAATTGTAATGAGACTATCTGGCATTGCCACTAAAAGTTTCAGTTTTAAGAGCCACTAGGCAGGCATTTCTTAATGACATTTTCAGAATTTTCTCACTTCATGTGCTTGTAATTTTTGAGGAAAACAGTTTACTTCATTAAAATTAAAGGAAATTACTTTTAAAAAAATTATACATATAACAGATACACCAAAAACCATAACTAATCTAGGCTGGAATGAAATGTTTCTAAAATAGATACGAATAGTTATATTAGAAATATTGAAATTTAAAAAAATTTTGCAAATGAATTTTTTTTGTATAACATTCTACAGTTAATTCCACCATGTAGAATTCTATCAATTTTTTTGGCATTAGACAGGGATGCACAACCTTTTCTGAAGAAGGGCCAAATTAGGATTAAGTTTACTGACTGGGGGCCGGACCTCCAAGTGATTAATGCGATGGCTGAGATTGGATGCTGGCGGCAATCTTCTTGATGTCTGGCGTAATGGCAGATATTGAAACAACCAACAGATTTTCCAAATTCTCATTGGTTAACCTGTTCTGTGTTTTTCACTTGTTTAAATTCATAAGCGAAAATGCTTGTTCGCATATATAGGTACTGCCAAACATGCTTGCACAAAATCGAGCATTGTCTTTCAGTTTTGGGAATGATGTATCTGTAGAATATGAGGAGATTAGAATTTTTAAACTGTGACTTCAATTCATCACTGCACTGGATGTCTATCAACTCAAGTTGGACATCTGGAGGGGCATCTTCCACTTTCACATCAAATGGAGTTGAAAAAAGTTGCAGGTAGATCTTGTATTTCTGGAATTCACCAAACCTCTCATTGAATGATGTAAGGAGGGTGTTAACTTGGTCAGAGTAATCCATCTTCATATGTGGGTATTTCTCTTTCATGGCCTTGCAATGTGGAAAGTGTGTAAAGTTCTCTGATTGCATGTGGGACTTGAAAAGTGATAGTTTGGTCATAAATGCATTGATGTTACTTGTCAACTGAGAAACAAGTTGCATCTTTCCCTGCAATCTCAAATTAAGGTCGTTTAGATAAGCAGTAATGTCAGCAAGGAAAGCTAAATCACACTGCCATCTTTGTCCCTCCAAATTCCTTGTAGTGTTCCCCCGTTCTTTGAGGAAAGTGATAATAGGCCCCAATAGCTCCACAAATCTCGAGGACTGTTGCCTTGCTCAGCCAACGAACTTCAGTATACGTGGGCAGGTCAGCATAATCAGCATCTATTTCTTCAAGAAATGATGTGAAGAGTTGATGGCGACAGATTAAGTTCACAGTATCATAGACATCTTTCAGCAGACATTCAAATCCCAGCTTCTTTGCACAAAGTTGCTGTTGGTTAATTATGCAATGATATTGGACTAACTCCTTTTGCCTGTCCCCAAGGTGGTTTTTCAGCAATGTGACCATGCCATTCTCACATCCAACCAAAGATGGTGCTCCATCAGTGGCAATGCTGGATAGCTTGTCAAAGTCCAGTGCTGATTTGTTGCAAACGCTCAATAAACCAGTAAGTAAGTCAGCACCAGTTGTATGTCCGGAAACTGATGCCATGCCAAGAAATTCTTCATTCACAATAAAATCTAGTGAAACACTTCTAATAAACACAATCACTTGTGCTGTTGTTGATATGTCAGTGGATTCATCCACAGCCAAAGAAAAATAAGCACAGTTTGCAACTAAAATATTAAGTTGGCCAGAAATGTCTGATGCAATTTGTGAGATTCTCCGTTGTATCGTCATGCGGTTAAGACTGATTGTTTGAAAACACTCTGTCTTCTCAGGACACATCTTCTCACTTGCGATGATAAGACACTTTTTTATCATATCGCCATCTGTGAAAGGTTTCCCATTCATAAAGAAAATATTTCTAGGCTAGCTTCAACAGCTGCATCCAATTCTCCAGATTGTTTCTTGAACACATTTTGTTGGCTGATTAGTGATCGTCGTAACGATTCGATTTTCCGTTTGCGTTCCGTACCTTGCAGAAGGAAATCCTTGTGTTGGCTTTCATGATGTCGCTTCAGGTTGAATTCTTTTGGCACTGCTATTGTTCCATTGCACAAAAGGCAAATAATGCTGTTGTTCTGTTGCACAAAACAGTACTTGTTAGTCCACACTTCCACTTCTTGAAACTGATGATTCTCGCGATTGACCTTGCGTTTAATGCCCGGCGCCATACTGTTCACTCTGCAAAACAATGTCTCGTTGTGCCGAAAATTCTGAGGCCCGCAATGAATCGTGTTTGAGATAAGGCAAACTAGACTACCACATGCTTTGATCTGTATCCACTCTGACTAAAGACTAAAGAGGCGTGGACAGAAGACTATTACGCACACGTGACAAATGGCCAGGCAGGTCTTAATTCGTTCGACCTCTGTCCAGGCGTCACCACCATTTCTCAGAATTTGTGAGTCAAATCGTCAACATGCCAGGTGCAGGACACTAATCCATCATAAATGTGGTTACCATTCTTACCTAAATTATATTTATGGCCCGTCAGTTTTACCCCCGTGTTCAGAAATGAATCAAAAGTGATTAACGCGGTGCAGCGGAAAATCTGAATATTTTAAATACAATTATTAAAATTGCGATATCTCATTTCAAATTGGCGCTAGAATCAATCTGTTTTTTGTTTTCTGTCACAAATATATCACAGTTTACAACTGTTAAATTTCAAATAAAATAAAAATTAAAAATAATAATTTAATTTTAAATTTACGAAAAAAAGAACGTAAAAATAAAAGTAAATAAAAAGTTCCAATTAATTTACAACTTAAATAACCTAAATATATCTGTTTTCTTTCAAACAAAAGAAACCTACACGGAATCATTTTACAACACTCTTTTTTGACAAGTTTATGGCTTGACACCGTTTGTAATAATTATTAAATCCAAAATATTTTAGTGGTAATGACTCTATTCCAACCACAGTGTTAATTTTCTTGGTCCAACTTAATAAATTTGATGTGAAAAAATTTTTTTCTATTCTTTGTCTATAAAAAGATATTGTTGTAAATTATTGGTTGTTATAGCTTTTTGTACACTCCTTTTTGAACTCTGGTTAGTTTTTTTCTAGTTTGAATGACATTAGGTTGACGAATAAGCGTCTTTTCAGAAAAGATTGATTCAAATTCGACTATACCAATCAGAATCTAGAATGTAAACAAATGCTAAAAAATAGTAATTTTCATGGTTTTTCAGCGCTATTTTCACTTATTTTGTTATTTGACGTTATTTAAACGAATAATCAAGTTTCCGAAGCATAAAATTGAAGATTTTCCGCCAAAATAGAAACTTCTTGATAACATCGGAAATGACGTTCTAACATCATTTTATTCTATTTGATTCTTTAAAAAATCGTTATAATACTATGTATTAGACTTAAAATATTCGATATCTAAACCAGAAAGTGTTAGCTAGAAATAGACTTATTTATAGAACAACCACCCATTTCTCACCTCGGGGAAAGTCATAAAACAGTTGGGTGCTAATGACTGTGAAAGGGAAAAGTTCTACACTTAGAAAGTTGGAAAGAAGAGATTTGGCCTGTACCGTCTGCGGGCCGCATAAACATTGATAGGGGGCCATATGTGGCCCGCGGGCCGCAGGTTGTGCACCCCTGCATTAGATAACATATTAGAAGTTTCAATTTGAAATATTTAAGAGACAATAATTAAAATGCCTCAATGTCCTTTTTCTTACTAAAATATAAAGTTTCATCTATAATTTTGTATCTTCTATTAACAGCCAGTATAATAAGTCCTGATAATAGAAGATATGAAATTATAGACAAAAATTTATATTTTATTTAAGAGACAGTTGGGAAAAACAATAGACTCAATTATCTATTGATAGAACCAAATACTCAAACACCACCTTTTTCACTACATCCATTTAAAAGATCTATTAGATATCATAGTGCTTAAGTTACAATGTTGTAGTCTTATGTTTCAATGAAACTCGTTTCCAACTGTACCCTTTGGTTTGATAAAGTTAGATAACGTGGAAAACTCCATGATTGCTGCAGTCTTCAATGCACATACTCTTACATTTTCATGAACAAAGTTTGTAATGCCACAGATGTTCAGGCATTAACAATAATTTGGGTGTATTGTCCATGAGAATTTGAGGATATACTTTCTGCATCCCTGACTCAATAAGCAAATTTATCAAGTATAGAAACATTTTTTATGATAACCAAAGTTTAACGTTTTAAATATTTTAGTTGCAGATATGATATGCTCTAATTTATTGTTTACAAAAAATCTTCAGATGCTTCTTGAAGACTATACAGCCCACAAGGACATGGTTGTGATCTCTCAAATGCCACAAAGACTATTTTATGAATGACATTGTTAAGTTATGAATTAAGCTTTCATACATCAGGACATGTTAACAAGACTAACTGCAGGATTTGAGCAACTTAACATCCACATGCACTTTTGGAGTGGATAAGAGATTCTCCAAAGGTTAACGTTTGGTTGGGCATCACCCTTGTGTATGATCCCTTTTTCTTTGCTGAGAACACAATTAACAGCAATATTTAACTACTTCCATCACACATTTTCAGTGCATCAATTTATATTCCATCAGAAACAAAAGGGAGTACACCATTCCATTTTGCAAAAAGTGTTGACTACCCACTTTTCAAAGGTGAACAGGAAGAGATTCAGATTTTCAGCTCCAATCACCTAACCTTTTTGTGCTAAATAGTTTTTTGTGGAGGTGTACAAAATCAAGATTAACAGCATTACTCAATTTAAGGAGTTAATAATAACTGCAGGGACTAAGATTATACCTGATATCCTGAAAAAGATTTGCCACACTATGACTGAAGATCATGATTTGTGTTGATATGAAAGCAGGCCAGAATTGTATTAACATTTGTTTTTATATATTTTCTTCATTTGTAATAGAAGAGGTATTTAAAATGCTTCTTTACAGAATGAACAGTTTCTGAAGTAACACCTTGCACTTATCTCAAATGTTCATAATAGCTGAAATGAGAATTTTGTACTAAACGCTTGAATTTTTCCAAATAAGCATTTTTATTGCAGTTCTAAGCTTCTTTTAGTTTTAGAAAACATTAAATTCAAATACTTATTGTAAATATGAAACTTTCACAATACAAAATATTAAAACAGGAAAACAGCATTGCCAACATTAACTTACTCAAATTATAAAATAAAAAACTATACTAAAATATTTAAAATTTCATTATTTATACATGATGATGTTTTGTTAAATATAAAATTCTCTTTTAAATTAAGAACAATGTTCGAAGACAAAGCAACAATACGGAAACATTAGCTTTTCTTCAAATAAATTAATGATTATTTAAAACAAAGAAAAACTGGTAAAAATATTAATAATATATAAAAATATCCCGACATTCATTATTAGATGTACTTATTTTCAGTTCTTTTGACGAATACCTACCGACCATGATTCCTAAGAATCATAACCCTAACAAACAAAAACTATATACAAAATAATCGTAATAACGTACCTTTGCTCTCATTATAAGCTTTTCAAATTACTTAAAACTTGTCTACCACTTATTTAAATTAATTTGTATGCCTTAACTATCTAAAATCAAATGGATGATCTTGGATTAAAAATCGCCACGCGGGAACACAACGACGTGCGACACACAAATGGCCGATCTTCTCAAAGGACAAAGACAGCAAAAGACGCAACGCCACCTATGATATCGAGAAATCATTGAAATATTTTTTTATTCTCTAATTTAACTTTAATATT
Source organism: Centruroides sculpturatus (assembly GCF_000671375.1). Taxonomy (NCBI): domain Eukaryota; kingdom Metazoa; phylum Arthropoda; class Arachnida; order Scorpiones; family Buthidae; genus Centruroides; species Centruroides sculpturatus. The sequence continues at coordinate 1,058,560 of NW_019384475.1, forward strand.
TATAGTTCCAATGTATTAATATCTACGTGTTTTCTGGTAGTATAAATTTATTAATATGAGATTAATCAATACTGTACTTAAAAGTTTTACTTCTGTTTTTACTCTGCTGATGAGCGATTTAGTGATTTTTCGATATTGCGGTAATTGATGATTATTACAGTGGAAGCCCGGTTAACGAACTTAATTCGTTCCGCGACTCCGTTCGTTAACCGAAGCAATTTTTCCCATAGAAATAATGCAAATGCAATTTATCCGTTTTAGCGTCTGAAATTTTTATGATTTTATTTGTAATATACAATAGATTTTCTTTGAATCCCCAGGAATTTTTCGGGGGGTTGTCCGTTCGGATATGTCGGGCCCCATCCCCCACCACCCGGTCGCCCCATTGTGGACTTGGCCGAACCCATAATGGGCCTCTTAAACTATGGCTTCTTTTTACTCTTAGTGCCCACAGGGTACTAAGAGTAAAAAGAAGAAGTAAAAAAAAAACTTTTTTTGGCCTACTGCCCCCTTTTCGTAAATACACACACATTCTTGAAATCAACAATGTAATCTATAGTTTTCCAACTTTTTTGGGTTATAGCCCACTTTTTCAAACAGTGATTCAATGGCGCCTCTCGTAGGTGAAATATACCTTATTATATCAATATATTGAAAAACAAGGACAGATTTTTAAAATTATTTTATTAAAAGATATTAACAATATTGGTGTATTGTTCAAAGTTTGATTAACAAATATATATTATTTAAAAAATTAATATAATAATATTTGTGAGAGAGCTGAGCTTGGTGTAATAACACTAATTTTTCGATATTTGGTGCCATATTTGTCATCTGCAATCTGAAATCGCCGCGTTCCATTATTGACAATCTTTCTTTTCTCTTGTTAGTAAATTGCTGGGCCGTGTTTAGTAACGCAGAATTCTTGCTAAGTCTAGTTATGCTGCGATGTTAAACTCGTTTCTAACTACTGCTTGACTCCTTCCACCGCTAGAATTCTAGCTAGTTCAATCAGCTTCTTTTATCTATCGCGACATTCCAATTTTCAACGCGAGTTTGAGTGTTGAAGTCAACAATTTGACGTCATCAACGACGTTCCAACTCGAGTACGAAGTGCTTAGTTCCCATAATTCCATTCTCAGCAAGATGGATTCCATTCAAATGTCTTACCAATTACCCACAATTCATTGGGAAGTAGCAGTCAACATATCTGTTGAGTGCTGAGTGTGTTGAGTCAGCGCTGACAACAGCGCTACCTCAACGTTGAAAAAAGGAACGAATTTTAACGAATGTTGAGATCAACGCTGAGTCAGCGTTGAAAATTGGAATGTTCCGTGACTCAGCGCTGATCTCAACATTCGTTAAAATTCGTTCCTTTTTTCAACGTTGAGGTAGCGCTGTTGTCAGCGCTGACTCAACACACTCAGCACTCAACAGATATGTTGACTGCTACTTTCCAATGAATTGTGGGTAATTGGTAAGACATTTGAATGGAATCCATCTTGCTGAGAATGGAATTATGGGAACTAAGCACTTCGTACTCGAGTTGGTGACGTCAAATTGGTGACTTTAACACTCAACACTCGCATTGAAAATTGGAATGTCCCGTATGCTAACTTCTACTAGTGACGTCATTGTTTTTGTCTTGCCGTACGATTTGCAAGATGGCTGCTCGTGTTGGACTAAACGTATTTTATTATAACAATCACAAAGTTATTCTCTCATTCTAAATCATTAACTCATTCTAAAATGACTTCGAAATGTAAAATTATCATACGTCGGTATAACAGATTCCGAATACATTTTAACGGAAGATAGCCGTCCATTTCGTTGATTACAATTAATAATTGCTTTATTAATTTCATCACGATCTGACGCAGCTTACATTTGAATAATTTATTGGTTACTTCATCCTTTTCGACCAGTTCGTTTGCGACCATAATTTTAAGTTCGTCCACCATTTTGCCTAGTTGTCTAAGAATAATCGTTCAATGATGCTCAGAACATTGTTAGCTCCGCCCACTAAGCCACTCAGAATTCTAACTTAGGTGTTCTGCGTTACTGAACACGGTCCTGGTCTTTCGACTAACAGTTCAAACTTAGCTAGAGCCAGTATTTGCCGCTAGTTGCCGCCTCGGTTGGAAGAAGAGCTTTTTCTTGCTTTGGGTATACTGGTGTGTCTGTGATTTCGACCTATAACAGTTGTTTTTTTTTTAGCTACGTAAAAATGTTAGCGTGCTTTGTGCCAGGATGCAAGGCAGGATATAGTCAAACGAAAAGAGACATTTCTTCCCTGTATCTAGCGTTAAGATTGAAGCGTGGATGCGATGCATTCCACGAGACGACAAGATGCTAATAAATAAATGTTACGTTTGTGACAAGAGCCGTAACTAGGCAGGTGCAACAAGTGCACCCGCACAGGGCCCACTTGGAAGGGGGCCTAAACTGCTGTTCACAAGAAATTATATTTTTAAATTTAAACTTTTTCCGCCTTTCTACAGCGCGGTTTGGCGATTACATTTCGCCTTACTTTGACCCTAGATGTCTGCTCACCAGTGTTCCCAACTGTGGTGACTTTCAGAAGGATGTAGTGAGGTAGCGGAGACCTCAGACAAATCAGCCAAAAGTAGAGACTTTTGAGATTTTTTAATTTATTTTTTGAGAAATTTAAATTTATGTTTATACTTTTCAAATTTACAGATTTTTCTCTACTTTATAGAGCTCTCGGGCAACTACTAATATTACCTGTATTACGATATACAAAACTGTATTTCTAGATTTTTCTACAGTGTGCAGACCTAGAAATCTGTAAAGGTAACATTTTGTAACAAAAATAAATCTGCCCGAGGATTTTTTTAAATTACTAAATTGAAAACGGTAACTCCCGAATAAAATCTTAGTCTCGAGGTTGTGAAAGGCGTGCATAAATTCTGACATCATTTTTTGTTTTATAGTGGTACGCATATGTGGTGTATACCTGAACAGCGGATTAAGCGGTAAGCGAACTATGCGGGCGCATAGGGCCCCGAAGGGGCTCCCGCAGTCTTTAAAATGCTACTGAAAAAAGGGATGCGAAAACGCAGAAGATAGAAATAGTCCAGAAAAACGCTTCGATATAATAGATACATGGAAGTAATAAATGATATAGCTTTATGGCCAACAATATTAACAGATGCTATTATTGATCATATTCTTAAAGCAAACCAAAAAGTATAGAAAAGGGATTTCTTAATAAACGAAAAACAGAGTTAAGATAATGGAAATAAATAAAACACCAGATGAAGAAAGTAACTTGACACCCGAAAAATTATTTGTATATAAAGGTGACAGCTGGATGTTTGAGCGGTTAAGTCTATCGCTGTGACATCGATTCGAACTGTTGAAGAACCCAAGGCGGTCTATCAAGACCCGTTCCATACAGTTCGGCTGCCCACATCGTGGATCTTGAGAAACCAAAAATGTGTATAAAGATTAAGATCTTTAATGATCTTAAGTAAGAGTTAGCAATACTACGAGCGAGATTTGTGCGCAGATAATTTCTTACCACACTAAATTTAACAGAAAAATTCATCACAAAACGATTATTGATGCTAATGTCTGAAATTCTATTTAATCCATGCAAGATGTGTGATTACCAGAGCCCCTTCGGCCGCCAATTTAAAGTGTTTTAATCTTTAAAATTGGCGTTTCCACTTCCCGGGACGAGGACCCAGGGGTTGGATTTGTGGGAAGCGTGTGTTCGGGTTGTTTCATTGTGTGGAATTACACAGAACGTGGCGCTTGACGTGTAAGTGCGTGAGTGCGAGAATTCGAGTAAAGGTTAAACGGTGTATATCTTCGTGTACAGTGATGTTATATCCGTGTGTGTGTGTGTGTGTGTGCGTGCGATCCAAGAACATCTTCGGCATGTCTAAAAACAGAAAAACAGTAAATTACGATACGAGAATGAGACGTGTTAAAAAATGAAACGAAAGCGTTCTTACCATCGGAGATTTCGGAAAACATTCACTTGTACGATAAATGGCCACTTCGTCCTCTTCGTGGTAAAGTTGGGGAGGGAGATCCTTCTCCCTCCCAAATGTTCCTACAAAACACAAAGACAGTGAGAAAAGGAGAAGTTGATTCATTTATTATCTAAGGTCAACATTATTACCTTTATCAGATAGTCTTTCTTCCCGAACAGTGTCATGAGGAGAGCGAAGGACCTGACCTAGCCTAGCCTAACCTAACCTAACCTAACCTAACCAGAAGCTCAATCCTCGTAACAGCTGTTTGGGAAGAAAGGTCGGCCGAATGTCGCGTCCGGTGAAGAAACGTGTCAAGTCCGGGTGGTCACAATCGGAAGTCAAATCCGTTGTCGTCGATCGAGTGTCACGTTCGGGAGACAAGTCCGTGAGAACATCCGGGTAAGAGAAGGTCACGTCCGAGTAAAGAGGTCATGTCCGGGTGAAAAGTGTCGAATCCGGTCAAAGTGTCGCATCCGGGTGAAAAGGACGAGTTGGGGAAAATCGAAGAGGATCACCGCCTAGGCCGAGGGAACCGTAGCCACCCGCAGCAACAAACCCGCGGTTCCTCGACTTCGGCGGCGCTCTCCTCCGATGCTTCCCCGTTCCGACTTCGGAAAGACGATGGCGACGACCTCGCGAGCGCGTACATAGAGGCAGACCACGCGAAAGTAGAAAGTGACGCCGAACTCAAAGAGAACTCGCCACTCTCTACGTCTTCCACAACAAGGCTTGTGGCCGGCTGCTCCCTGACGACATTGACCAAGTGGAATGGACTCAGAACTCTCCCGCCTCCGGGAGAGTCCCACGCCACACGCACTGGGGGAAGGTCGTCACCACCCACTGCCTCTTGTTCGACGGTCTCCAACGACACCGAACTAATCGATTCGACAGAGACACAGTCGAACCCACGGTCCTCGAACGTCTCATCGGAGCCGTCCGAGGAACCCCCTCCCTCCGGCGCCACCGCATTCTTCCGTCGGAACCTCCGGCGAAACCACTCCAACATCTTCATTCTGAAAAAAATAAAATTTGCAATTAGTCGATTAAAAGAAAAGTTTAAATGAATGTCTAAATTCTTGCGAGAAAAGCAAAATGCTCACCGCAGCTGCATTTTTAAATCTAAAAGATTCGAATCGGACCATCGAACGACGTGCCGAGATGTCTTCTGAGACCGATTAACGCAGAAAAAGTTCAAGATTATACTCACGACGAATCGGAATTCGGATAGTTCGCGTTAGATCCTACCGGAAATTGTTAGAACGTTCCAACTGTATTTGCAGTAGAGACGACCGAACCGGAACGAAAAAACTCTCTTATGTGTAATTTGTATTTGTACGACAGTAAATTAAAGACACGCCGCATGTAGCCATGAAGAAAAGGCACTAGAGCCCAAGTCTTAACAAGTGTTTCGTTCTTGAGCAATTTCCCCTAACGTGTACATCGCATTTAAAAGAGTTGAGAATGAGTCGACCAAAACACAAGACAAACGTGCCCACAGCCCAACTCGCCATTCGGGACACTTACGTAACATTTAAGTGGCACAAAGCATTGTGCCACTTAAATGTTACGTAAGTGTGGAAGATCCACTGCACTCAGAAAAGACCACCTTGTGGAAAGAGACAAAGAGCCTAAAGAAAAGAATTCTTTGTGTCCAGTTAAGTGTATTAGTAGACTATTAAATAATTTTTAATTGAATTTCTATAAATAACCCTTATTCTTTGACCGTGTTTATAAAATACAGTATAAATGAATTAATTACGAAAATAAATCAATGAGCAAATACTTAATCCGTTTTCGGCGCTTCGGTCGCTTTCCAATGTGGCGGCTCGTTTAAAAGTCCTAATTCACAAGCGACGGCAGATTTAAAAGCCGATGTCGTCTCCGAAAGTTGGACTGAACGAAACGAAAATAAAATCTTACAGCTAGCTAAATTCGAATTAAAATCTTACTTGGTTTAATGTCGGCGTCCAAAAGTCTTCTTAAAATCACGTTCCGGTAGCAAAGAACACTGAAGAAAGCAAAAAACACAGCGAAAACAGGAGCAAAGAGCGCACACGTCCGTTCAGCAAGCGAAAAACGTGCAAAGTGACGCAAAATCGTGTTGCAACAATACGCTTTCTAATCTCCATAGAAACGGCAACAATTGCCGTTTCTATGGAGATTAGAAAGCGCATAACGAATTCGAATGCGATTGACGTAATGGATTCTTTTTGAATTTTAAGGCTAAATATCTGCATTTTTTACGTTTCTATCCCCCAAATGACGACGGATTGAGATCGAGAGACTCCCTACAACCCTCCATTCTCTACAAGGGGATAGAAGCAAGATTTTCTATAATCGAACTAGAACAAATCATTCCTCTTGTTCGTCCAGACAGCGCAATTTTTACTAAATTTCCTAATATTTCGTTTATCCGACGCCATTTTAAAAGCGGTTACCTGACGTTATATGAAATATGCGTGTTATAGTTCAGTTACGTAAACGTTAATTAAAGTGACTTATATATTAAATAAGCGAATTTTATGAATTTACCTGCCCCAAAGAAAATATTGTGAGAGTAGCCGGAGTTACGGAGTAGAGAGTACCCGTGTAACACTTAATCGGCACCAGTCGGTAGGACTAGTTCTCTAGGATGCAGATCACTAGATCTGATCTTAAATATTTCATAGGAGAGCGATAACCGCTATATGATCCGAACTGCGAAGTTCAGATGCTCGTCAGGATTCCTTGACACCAGTTAATCACAC
>NW_019384475.1:1065864-1070275 GCF_000671375.1 Centruroides sculpturatus
CACTCCAATAAATAAATAGAATTGAAACGACACTTTGAAATGTTTTCCCGATGAAAATTAATAATAATAATAAGTTTCAATAAAAATGATAAAATGTAAATTGAATTTTATCATAACGAGTTTGCTTGAATTTCCGTTCTTCTGAGATCGCAGCAATGCGCGACGGGTAAGCTAGTAGGATATAAAATGTTTGTTTTTTGACGTGAATACGAATTCATAAGTGAAATTGAAAATTTTAATTTTGAAGTAACAACTCTTATACAAAATATAGAAACTGCATTTCCGCTTAATATTCTACAGGCTCTTCATGATTTTGGTTTAATTGAGTCTTACCCAAATATCAATGTCGCTCTTTGAATATTTCTAACTTTTCCCGTTTCTTTGCTTCATGCGAGAGAAGTTTTAGCAAGTTAAACTTAATAAAAAATTATTTAAGATCAACTATCGGACAAGAACGATTATCCAATATTTCAATAGAATACAATATCGTTAAAAAAATATTAATTATGATGGTGTAATTAATGAATTTGCTGAAATGAAAGACAGAAAAATTCAATTCAAAACATCTCATTAATAATCTATTGTAATGTGTTTGTTTTATTATTTTTCCAAAAACAAATAAATTAAGGGGCCTAAATGTAAATTCTTGCACAGGGCACAGGAATGGCTAGTTAAAGCTCTGGTTATGTGATATTTAAAATATAAATCAAGATATGAAAATATGGGATCAAGAAATGAAAAAGATCTCCAACGTTATTTTCTATATACTTATTATAATGAGTCTAATGTATATGAAAGAGTTTACATGAATGTAAAAGTGGCAGCACTATTGAGAGTTTGACAAACAAAGAAACCATTAAAAACATGAAATTAAAATTTAAATGAAAATAATTAACGATAAATGTAATATACTAATATTTGAATATATAGGTAAATAAATAGTATACTATCAGATAGTACATTAATTAGACTTAAAATTAAAGTAATTGCATTCAAAAAACCGTTATAAATAGCCAATATATCAGCTTTCTCACAAAAAACAAACACATTAAATATATCACTTCTGACTTTCTAAAAGTTAAAAATATTAAATAATATAATACTTAGAAGGACTGATAGTCATATCTCTTGCATAAAAATTTAATATTCGACAAATTTCACGTCATCAGTATGATCGAAAATTCACGTAATCAGCTTTTACAGGTCAAGATTGTTTCATATAATGTGTTATAATTTGCGAAGATATATAATTATACGAACATAATATAGGCCTATATAAAAATGCAGAAAACAAAATTCTCTATCTAAATAGCATACAGCCAAACAGGAATTATAAGTTTTATAGATTATTATGTTAGATCAAATTGCAGTAAATTTACGAGTCTTTAATGTAAGCAAGAGAGACGATTTTTTTTAAAAATAAGTACAAAATACAAGTAGATGAAAAATATACAAAGCAAAACTACTAATACTTGCATATTAGCAATATTTTTTTCATACTTCTATTATAAAAATTTGATTTTATACGAATTTTTAAAATACTACTAGTGCTAGTACCTTGATGACCTTAACATAGAACGATCACAGGTAAACTACTTTAGCCCACGCCCCCGTGAGCTCAAAATACTCTGTTTATTCTCTGTTTATAGAGTGAGAAGAGCTGTCTGTATTTCGTAACAGACTTTGTCCTATAGGAAATTGAAAGAAGAAGAAAGCATGTGAATGTAGTGTGAAAAGAAAGGGAGATAGGAAAGTGGGAAGGAAGGCATGGGAGGCACCATGGGCGCCTGTATCGCATTGGATAAATATTACAATGGTTACATATTACAAACAGTGCATGAAACTAACATACAACATAAAGTTGGTTAATAAGTTTACAAAGCATGTATACTGCAACATAAACAGTGCTGTACAGTACATTACACAATAAGTAATTTGATGAGACCAGAAGTGATTACAGATCTGAGTAAATATGGTTGGTAAGTCGTGGAAACAGGGTGATTACAATGGTATCTCTGAAGCAACGGTTGCAATAAATTGGCGAGGTTATTGGAACAATATAACTAACATTAGGTATGAGCTCAAAATACTGCTGAATATATGCCACAAAATTTTCCACACTGCAGATAATATTAGCAAAATGATTTGTCTTTAATTCACATTGAATACGTTTTGCAGCAGTTCATACACCTTAGAAGAGTTGTTCTACAACTTATAAACGATATTAGCGCCAAATTTCCCTTATCAAAGAATTTTTGAATTTCGCTTTTTATTTGTGATTCTAAATTCCATGACAAAGTATGCATGCTAAATTTTATTGCATTCGATCCAGTTTGATCTTACTACATAGAGCTCTAAACACTTCCTGTTTAACCATACCCAGTCAGCAGTTAAAACTATATACAGTAGAGCGTCGATTATCCGAAAGTCAATCATCCGAAACGTCAATCANTTGTTCAGCAGCATTACAGTTTCTAAGGCATTTCTATAGGGATAATCATACTTGTTGGAAGTCAGCCGAAATCCGGACACATCGACAACGAACAGAAGCAATTTAAAAATAACTGACTAAAAGATCAAAGAAGTCGTATGCTGTTTTATTTTGTCAATGTCAATCGGAGAATACTTAATTATCTTAATGTTAATGAATACAGCAAGAATTAATAATTTATTTATTTAAAGTAATAATAAGTTATTTTTTTTTTAAAATAAAATTTTAACGAATTTTGGAAAAAGCATATTTTTGACCAGATATTTAGTTAATGTTTAATAAACTCATACTTAGTTGAAGTCTTTGCGGACGTATAATTTGAAATTTTATATGAAAATAGAAATACAGTAGGATCCACTTAAGGTGATCATCCTTGGAACCAAGATAAATGGTGTGATTAATTAATACTTTGTAGCCTGAGGAAATTATTTCTCATGTTTCAGTTTTTACAACATTTATTTAATGTGGAATGAATTTAGTTTCTCACGGTAGCTGTTGTTGAAGCAATTTCTGATAATGGAATTCTTTTTCTTCTTGACGCCACCAGGACATGTTTTGGACTGTTAGCCACCTGCGTGCTACACATATTTGACCGCTGATCGCGTGTAAATTCAAAACCCAAGCCAACTATCGATAGTTTCATGTAGTTGGCAGGGGTTTAAAAAATCCATTAAAATATTTGATATATATTAATTTTAATTTTATTCAAATCAAACCTCCCCGTTGATAATAGGCGCCATGAAATAGAAGCTTCAAATTAAAATGAAATCTTTCTTATTTAGTATATGAATATGTGTATATAAAAATTTATTTAAATTAACAACGTTGGTGCGCATCTCTTCGTTTATTTAAATTGGGCTGCAATTTGAAAAAATCCCCATTGTCGTCCGTCCGTTGTCTGTCCTTCCTTAATACTTCCACGTATACTCTTGATCAAATTCCCGCGAATAATAATTGATAGTGAACTCACTTTTAGAAATCATATCGATAAAATAATTAAATCTCTATTAGAAGTGGAATATGATGGCGATTTTGTAAAGCTGTCTTATCTAAAAATGCATTAAGAGCTTTATTCCTTTTTACTAATTTTCAGTCTTGAGTAGATTACGAATTACCCATTTGGTTTATGACTGCGCCTTTTCTTTTAGATAAAATTAGGGAACGTGACCTTGCAATTTTGAAATAAAAGGCTCAACAATTCCTTTTTCTGAATTTAAATATATTCGGAAAGGTCTTAATTTATATTTAGAAGTTGAGTTACGTATCAGTTTTATATATGCTCTGTATATACTCCATCTGCTTTTGTCTGAATCAAAACCGCAGCGCTCCTAGTGAGAAAAAGTGGCTCTAGACAGAAAATTTCCAAATTATCTAGTAACTTAGAGGTGGACAATTCGGTTTCGGTTCTGGAACTGATCCGAGTGAGGAACCGTTAAGCTAGGCTGTTTCTCGGAACAATTTGGCTGGACGGTCCCTCGTCGGCTTTATATCTATATATATAAAAATGAATGTATGTGTGTGTGTGTGTGTGTGTGTGTGTGTGTCTGTCCTTCATGCATTACCACACCGTTTATCCGATTGCCATAAAACTTCGGAAAGTTTTTTTAATACACTCCCGCGAAGGTTTTTGGCATAGTACATTTATCCTACGATAGATGGCGCGCGTTTACACGAGCATTCGAGCACAGTGTGTCCGATCGATTTCAAATTGTGAAGACCATTTCCCCCTTCAAAAAATATTTCTATATATGCATTTGTGAACTGTTATTTACGATATTCGTAATAATGTTTGTTTAATCACTTTATTTCAACTTTTTTTTGCTAATTACGTATTCGCTCGAACTTTGTTAAAACTTTAACTGTATACCGAACAACAACCGAAGTTGTAGAAGGAAATTCGCCTATTTTACCGATCTAGGG
>NW_019384475.1:1070430-1073437 GCF_000671375.1 Centruroides sculpturatus
TATCTACACTTTTACATATTTAATGTCCACAAGGCGGAGAGTTTAAAGTATTTACGGTATATCAACCGAACAGTTAAAATAAATATATTTTTAAATTTAAACAATTATATATATATATATATAAATTGGATAAATATATTATAAACATTTAAAAAGCATTTCACTTAATAGAACATTAAATATTTTACTTAAAACTGTGTTCCACGAATATAATAATTTTATACACTGTAATTATATCAACATCCGCAGAGCCATCTATCGTTTGAAAAAGTTATTTATATTTAGTAATAGTAATAGTAATGCCCCGCCATCTATCGCAAATGATTTGAATTATTTAAACGTATTTCGGAAAATCGTAAATAAAATATATTTTTAATAAAAAAATTTGATTACATTCTTAAAAAATAACAATAAAAGACGATTATCAGAATTACAGAACCAATTCAATGATTAAATAATTTAAATATTTTATTATTTCGAAAATATCAACACAGTAATAAATAATGTAAATTATAAATTTAGTTTATTATATCAAAATATTTTAATCTATCTATTAAGAAAAACCATTTGAAACAGTTATGAAAAAGTATAAAAATAAGTAAAATTATTGTTTATAATGACGAAACACGAAACACGTCACCACCCAAGGTCACGTGAATACTGTACTTCCGCTACGTCAACTTGACTGACAAGTAACCGTTTAAATCCCCTTTCTTTAAAAGGACAAAGAGAAATTTCCCTAACCGTTAAAATTTAAAACTTTCTGTAATAAAATAAAAATTTTAATTTAATAATACTTAATAATGAAAGCATATTAAAATAAAAATATATAAATGAATTTTGTACGAATAAAATTTTTAAAAAATTATAGTATAGCTAAAGATCTCCAATTTATTTGTTATTAATATTTACCGATTAATTAAAAAAATTAATTATATAGTATAATGAATCTAAAATTTATTAAAGAATTTACTTGAATGTAAAAACGTACGAAGACTGGCAGCACTATGAAGAGTTTCACAAACAAAGAAACCGTTAAAAAAATGAAATTAAAATTCAAATAAACATAATTAACGATAATTGTAATATACTAATACTTGAATATAAAAAGAAATAAATAGTATACTATCAGATAGTACATTTATTGGACGTAAAATTAAATTAATTACATTCAAAAAACCGTTATAAATAGCCAATATATCAGCTTTCTCACACAAAAAAACAACTGAAATATATTACTTCTAACATTCGAAAAGTTAAAAATATTAAATAATATAATACTAAGAAGAACTGATAGTCATATCTCTAGTATAAAAATTTAATATTCGACAAATTTCACGTCATCAGTATGATCGAAAATTCACGTAATCAGCTTTTACAGGTCAAGATTGTTTCATATAATGTGTTATAATTTGCGAAGATATATAATTATACGAACATAATATAGGCCTATATAAAAATGCAGAAAACAAAATTCTCTATCTAAATAGCATACAGCCAAACAGGAATTATAAGTTTTATAGATTATTATGTTAGATCAAATTGCAGTAAATTTACGAGTCTTTAATGTAAGCAAGAGAGACGATTTTTTTTAAAAATAAGTACAAAATACAAGTAGATGAAAAATATACAAAGCAAAACTACTAATACTTGCATATTAGCAATATTTTTTTCATACTTCTATTATAAAAATTTGATTTTATACGAATTTTTAAAATACTACTAGTGCTAGTACCTTGATGACCTTAACATAGAACGATCACAGGTAAACTACTTTAGCCCACGCCCCCGTGAGCTCAAAATACTCTGTTTATTCTCTGTTTATAGAGTGAGAAGAGCTGTCTGTATTTCGTAACAGACTTTGTCCTATAGGAAATTGAAAGAAGAAGAAAGCATGTGAATGTAGTGTGAAAAGAAAGGGAGATAGGAAAGTGGGAAGGAAGGCATGGGAGGCACCATGGGCGCCTGTATCGCATTGGATAAATATTACAATGGTTACATATTACAAACAGTGCATGAAACTAACATACAACATAAAGTTGGTTAATAAGTTTACAAAGCATGTATACTGCAACATAAACAGTGCTGTACAGTACATTACACAATAAGTAATTTGATGAGACCAGAAGTGATTACAGATCTGAGTAAATATGGTTGGTAAGTCGTGGAAACAGGGTGATTACAATGGTATCTCTGAAGCAACGGTTGCAATAAATTGGCGAGGTTATTGGAACAATATAACTAACATTAGGTATGAGCTCAAAATCTGCTGAATATATGCCACAAAATTTTCCACACTGCAGATAATATTAGCAAAATGATTTGTCTTTAATTCACATTGAATACGTTTTGCAGCAGTTCATACACCTTAGAAGAGTTGTTCTACAACTTATAAACGATATTAGCGCCAAATTTCCCTTATCAAAGAATTTTTGAATTTCGCTTTTTATTTGAGATTCTAAATTCCATGACAAAGTATGCATGCTAAATTTTATTGCATTCGATCCAGTTTGATCTTACTACATAGAGCTCTAAACACTTCCTGTTTAACCATACCCAGTCAGCAGTTAAAACTATATACAGTAGAGCGTCGATTATCCGAAAGTCAATCATCCGAAACGTCAATCATCCGAAAGAATTCCAGTCGGCAAATTAAAATTTTTGCCAGTGCTGTGTTCGCTGCAATCTTTGGCTATGTCTTGGGCTACTCAAATATTTTACGTTTTTGATACTAAATTAACTTCTGAAGTATAATTTTTTATTGTTTTTATATTTTTCAATATATTTATTTTGTTCGTACAAAATAAAAAAATAATTTTTAACGATACAATAGTCTTCGTTAGGCTTAACATCGACGAAAATTCAACGCGAAGCGACACGCAACGGAGAAAAATTTCAACACGGGATAAATTAATATATTTTTTCGTACATGATTTGTTATCCGAAAAATAAGATATCCGAACCACCCCAGTCCCCAATTGATTCGGATAAACGACGCTCTACTGTA
>NW_019384475.1:1074292-1076001 GCF_000671375.1 Centruroides sculpturatus
GTCTTTTGCCAGCTAAATTGTCAAAGCCATTCTTATTCCACACACTAATTTCATTTGAAAATAGTAGGCAAGCCAACAAAACAATTTTTGCATTTTTATGCATTTACAGAGCCATTTTATCGTGAAAATATCGAACAAATTTTTTTATTGAAGCGTTTATATTTAACTTAGGCATTGGCCTTTCTCTTTTAATAATGTTTTCTTTTTCATTATATGATCTCGAGCCAAAACTTTTTTAAAATAAATTTTCAATATCGCAATTACATTCCGAATCGCTAGCCGATATAAGGGCTAAAACTAAAAACAAAATTATAAAAACTTACTCGGTGAAATAAAATATGTGGTCGATATATATACCTGGTACAAAACATTCTTCAATTGTATGAATATACTTTAAAAAAAATTATAATTAAATATAACTTTGTAATGAAACGTACATAAAAGTAACATAAAATATTCTTTACTTTTTAAATCTTAACCACTTAGTGAAATAGCTCCCTAGGAGTGGAATCAGAGACGGTCCTGCTAAGTGTGCGGTGTGTACATGCACGCGGGCTGCCAAATCCCAAGGGTGCCCATACCGGTTAATGTCAAATGTCAAAAGATGCGACAGGGTTGTTGTAAATTTTAAACGTTTCTCACCATAGCTGTAAAAGTCTAAATATGTTAAACTTAAAAGATTGTCCGTCGTTTTCTAATTCGTTTTAGGACCAGGTGTTGTCCACGGAAATTTCCAAAATTTACAACTTTTCGGTCACTCCTCGTCGAACTGGAAAAATGTGTCTTTATTACATCTAATATTTCGAAGAAATCACTCCCACTGAACTCGGCTAGAGATTGGTTCGGTTAGGCTTTTGTTTAAGTAAAATTTCGGCTCTTTCATCAGGGTTTTGTTTATGTTCCCCAATTCCCTAATCGCTTAATTATTTAACTACTTCTTAAATAGAAATAAGTCGAAACCAGTTACTTCGTACTGGAATATTTGTAGTCTCGCGAAAAAGTGGAAAGACAAATTTTTATGACAAACGAATACATAAATCGTAAATTTAGGAAAATAAATTCTAGAGCTTTTTCTGTACCTCGTGCATCTCTCTCATTCATTAAATTTAGTTGTAAATGACGCTGTCGAAGTAACGGTTAATTTTTTAACATTATACAAGAATTATACACGTTTTTTTCTACATCCCCTTAAAAGATGGGATATACGAAATCGTAATATCACAGGTTTAACATCGAAATCCGTGAGTAATATAAAATCGGAGAGCGGAATAAAAATATCAAATATTTTAATGGATTTTTTAAACTCCCGTCAACTATACAGAACTATCGTAAAAACATACTAGTAAATTCTTATCGGTTGGGTTAAGTTATAAATCTACTCGTTATTCACGTAATCGGGCAAATATCTAGCGGGCGGGCAGCTAACAGCCCGGAACCGGTCCCGGATAGAATTGGAAGCGTTGGAATGTGTAGCATCAACCCAAGGTCGTAGGCTTCCACCGGCTAAACCGGGTGAGGTGGGTGCTCTGTAAAGCGCGTGCGCAAATCTGGCTTTTTGGAATCTGACAATACAGAGATTCCACTCCGCCACTAATATTCGAATATACAATAGCGATCTTATTTTTTTTCACGTGTAGTATAGAAATTTGTAATAAGATACATAATGCGGTTATAATAAAATATTGTGCGATTATTTTCATATAATTAAA